>NC_039274.1:4475861-4575355 GCF_003368295.1 Carassius auratus | reverse complement strand
GCTCTGATAATCTGTTTGGATTTCCCGCTTTTATAATTGCAAAACCTCCGGGAGCATGTAGAGCTTATGCACAATGCCTGCAATCCCACAGCAAAACACTGCAAGCAAATAAACTATGCATATGACAGTCCCAGTCATGGTTATTAATATTCTGCACTGGTTGTTTGGGCTGCTTTTGTGTGGTGCAACTCAACCAAATGCATCTTATATGAGAGATAAACAATATATACACACAAATATTGCAATTTACAAATTCACACAAAGGCTGTGAGCGGCTGCACAAGCGAACTTGACTGTGCTAGACATGAAGACATGGCTCTGTGGATGCATTCTTTCCATAAAAACACGGCACTTTCTTTTACATTTGTGGTCTCATTATAATTTTATATAGCCTATATGACAGATTTGTTCTGCACACTGCCCTTAATGGCACCTTCCTTTACAAAGTGATTCAAGCAATTCAAAACCATCATGGCTGTATGTGTTTAAAGTGTCTCGGCAGGGGGCGGTTTAGGCCAAGAGAGCCCCACGGTACGTACCGTAGTTGGTGTATCCTGTTTTTTTGGTTCAGTTTGAATATTGTTACACCCCTAGATAATAATATTGTTACCGTGAATTCTTTTGGTCATGACAATTGAAGTAAGATTCTAATATTGTGACAGCCCTAGATGGAGCAAAGACCAGCACTCATGTACTTAACATGATTTAAAGCAAGTGCTTTACGCAGTTTACATAGGTATGTAGTCTTCAATATTGGAGTGGTTTCTATGTGCATAGACCTCAGATGCAACAGGATCTAGCCTGTGTACTCACTGCAAGGTACTGTGGCCCAAGTGAGTTCAGTCCTGTAAGGTTTCCCCACATAGAGGCAGCATTGAGCTGTTGCATCTGTTGCTGCAGCTGCTGGGCGATACGTTTCTGTTCTTTATCCTTCTGAGTGTCGGCAAACTTCACCACGATGGGAGAAGAACAGCCCTACAGGACACATGCAAACAAATTGAAATGCAGCACAGAATTTGATTTTGAAAAAATAAATGAAAGGGGCCAAAACAGGCAAGGATCAGAAAACGGCAAGTTTTCACCGATATGTATACTCTGACTTATATAGCAGCGTCTCAGCCTTTCATAATATACTACCATTCAAAAGTTTGTGGCAAGTATGATTATTTTGTTTTCAAAAGAAATTAATACTTTCGATCAATTTATAAAAAACTTCTGTTTCAAAATAATGCTGTTCTTTTAAACTTTCTATTCAATGAATCCTGAAGAAAAAAAATCTATCAGGGTTTCCCAAAAATACTTAGCAGTACACCCGTTTTTAAAATCTTACAATGTTAAGTTTTTTTTACTGTATTTTTCACCTTAATAAATGCAGAATTGGTGAACATGAGACTTCTTTCAAAAAAATTACAAAAAATCTTACCGATACTACTTTTGAATGGTAGTGCAATGTCTATACAAGAAATATAGAAACACTACTTTGCTGTATACTATGCACTGAGGCATAGGCATTTATAATTTCTCAGACACAGGAATATCAAGCAGAAATGCACAAATGCAGTGCATGTGTTTACCTCCATGGTCTGTGACTGGTGCATGGATTTGATGGCAGACTGGGCCATCTGTCTCGCTGTGAATGTGACGAAGGCACAGCCTGTGAACACAGAGATTATAAGTATGAAAGCAGAACACAAAAGGACACCAGATAGATGACAGGTAAATGACAGCTAGAAACTAAGAGAATAAAATTACCAAACAAATTATTAAATCAACCACGCATATATTTTCAATTTGTTGAAGGCAGTAATGGTTATATAACATGTGATATCAGCCGCCGTGTTGAGTCTGGGATGAATGAAGGCATTTATATTTGAGCCGACAGGAGTCAATCGAGTCTCATTTTCTTCTGATGGGGTGTGTGTCTGCAACTATTAGTTACGCAAAACACTGCTCTCAACGTGAGAGGTGAGCAGAGTGAGTGGTGAAAATGTACATGTTTATTAGCTAAATTCATTTAATGCACTTGAAGTCAACACATTCAGAGTACTGCCTCTATTGACGTATTTGTGTTTATCATACCCAATCATGTGTGTGTGATCTGCTTTGGCTGGTGGTAGTGAAGTTATGAATGTGTTTGAGTGCTCACCACGGCTGAGTCCGTCAGGGCCTCTCAGTATGCGGCTCTCCTCAATTTGACCGTATGGAGAAAACATGAGCCTTACGTCATTCTCATTGCACTTCTTTGAAATCATTCCAATAAAACAGCTTTCTATCTTCTATCGCTGAAACACAAGGGAAAAATAAAAATGTTATGGCAGCACAGCCTCTGCGCAGCTGTTTGACAGTCACTGTGGAAGAATAAGATTGTATGTTGTCGAAGAATGTTCAACAAAGGCTGCATTGATAAATACAGTAAAACAGTAATATTGTGGAACTACAAGTTAAAATATATTTTCTATTTTAATATGTATTAAAAATGCACTTTAATCATGTGATTACTAGGCTGAATTTTTTGCAGCCATTACTCCAGATCTCAGTATCAGTTGATCCTTCAGAAATCAATAGAATATGTGGTTTTCTGTCTTTTTTTTTTTTTTGCAGAAACAGATATTGAAAATAAGCCATGATTTGGAAATCTTTGTATCATAATCGTATCCTTGCTGCAAATAATAAAATCCGACCAAACTTTTAACATTAATGAATACTGTAATTTATGGTAATTAAAGTTACTCACCGTTGTTTTTCTCTCACTGTCTGCAGGCTTCATCTGTATGGGATGATGCATCTGTACACACACAGAGAGAGAGAGAGAGAGAGAGAGAGAGAGAGAGACAGAGAGAGAGAGAGAGAGAGACAGAGAGAGAGAGAGAGAGAGAGAGAGAGAGAGAGAGAGAGAGAGAGAGAGATATTTGACTTAACACTGACATTTTTCAGCCACCATAAGAAATCAGCTGTTTAAAAAAGCTTTAACAGTTCCACTGGGTGTACTGAAGAAGCTTTTATAAAAGCACGCCAATATGTGTAGATTGTATGCATTTTTAAAAGCAATAAATGGTAAAGGCCAGACCATCTGACAACACACAAGAGGATTATTGGCTGACTGATATAATAAAAGAAAAATAGATCCTTTTCTCACCCCTGGAAGAATCTTCATGTTGTGAAGGGCATTTTGTGCTTCTAATGCAGATTTACGGGTGTAATATGTTACAAAACAACAACCTGCAAATGCAATAAAAAGCCGGTGAACCAAGTCCAAGATGAAAACATTTCCAATGAAGACAATGTTATTAATGAACCCGGTTCCAAATCCTAGTGAGTAGCATTTTAAGAAACCACTGGCACGTTTCTAAGGTAAGAAGTATTTCTTTGCATATATGTGTGTGCTATCTGCTCACTAGGTTTTGGAACAGTTTGTAGAAGTCTTGAGAGAGACCGACACAGAACATGTCTCAATCTGCAGTGTACGGACCGTCAAGTACCTTTACTCTGTGGGGGGTTCTGACTCCTGTCCCGAAGAACATTGATTTCATAAACTGCACCATAGGGCTCAAACAGCTCACGCAGCTGATCCTCTGACCACGTCCGAGGGATCTGACCCACAAACATCTTTATAGCATCAATGTCAGGCTGGTCTGGGTGGTCCAGAGACCCATTCATCTTCTTGGTTCTACAAAAAGAAAAAGAAAAACCTGTTTAACGAGTCTTAAGGACACAACCCACAATCTCTCCAGTCAACTTGAGAAGTCTTGCAGCATGCAGCCATCTCTAAAAGACTAAAACAGCTTGCTTCATTTACTAGCATAGCACAGTGTTAGACTGACACAGTATATTGCTCAGGCTGATGAATCTGATAATGTTTGTTTTTGAGCCTGCGCTTGTCTTTGACAGAAAACCGTTTCCACTTGGTCAGCTTTGCCAATAGATACTGCATTTTCTGTTCTCAGGATGAGATGAGTAAATAAGTAGTCATGCAAAATAAGTATTCATTTCAACAACTGTGTACAATCTTATTTGCCATGACAAAATAAACTGTGTAAATGCTGGTGCAATTTATCTGAATAAAATAGTGAATGTTTTCAAGAAACAGTTGGACAGACTGTGTAGAAGTATAAAATTGTTATTTTATAAAAAATAAAAATTAATAAAGTTCCTGCTGCCTCGTGCGATCCAATTTTGCAATGTGGAACTAAGCCATTTTCTGTAAATGTGGGAGATTTGTGATTCAGTTAACCACCATAGGTCAATAATTAGAAAATAACAGCGCAGTAAACAAAAAAACTGCCTGTGCTACAATAAGTGCATTTATAATGATGACAGTACATTAAAATATTCGAACCAGTTTGCATTATCAAGCAGCATAACGAGTCATTTCAAGCAGCTAAAAATAAACTGGAAGCCTATGACACCAAAAAGCCGCACACATTCAAATTACAAATGACCTCATCCGCCTCTAATCTTAAAAAGAAGATGGATTACTGGCAACTAGCCAGTGCAAGCTAGAAAGAAAAAAAGGGTGCTCAAGCATTCAATGCATGGTCAATTCTTCAGCCACTATAATGAAGCTTCAAAACCAAAAGAGTGAAATCCATGCTCAACATCTATAAACAGTTAGAAATGGGTTTCTCAGGTCGTGAACAAGATTTTCTGTGGTGAGAAATAACTGAAAATGTTCATTAACTAATAGTTACAACTAACTGAATTTAAAGATGTGATGAAACAGAACAACAGATCTTTTTCTTCTGTATTATGTCACACAACTGAGTAACAACACAACTGTAATGGATTATGAAGAAGAGAAAAAATATATATCACAACAATATATATATATGTGTATATATAATGTGTGTATATATATAATATGTGTGTGTGTGTGTGTGTGTGTGTATGCTTGACAGTGGAGTGTGAGGGCGAGCAGTGATGGACGTCACTGACAGGCCTGAAGCACTGCTTCCTCACTCTCTTTAGCAGCTGCTGATCAGTGGAGTGACAGACCACTTTAAGATAAACACAGCATTGTGCTGCTGACAAAGAGCAGCATTAGCCAGCAGCTAAAAGCCAGATTAATGGTGTTTATCGATGCGAGGACAGCAGAGCTAATAAATCCTTCTACTCTGTCGATTTTCCAGCAACCAGAACTTGTTCAGACAAGCAGATAACACAGATTCTCCAGAAGATCATTCAATCGGGAGCCAGGGGATCATTGGGTGTTCACTGGGACAAACCATTTTAGGATTGGAAATGATTTTTCTTGTGAACTGACCAGTTACTGACTACAGTGAAGAAGCCATTACACATCAGACACAATTTTGCAGCACACTGGAAACAGAATGGAAGAGCATCTAACATCTAGGAGATGAGACATCTTTCCCATCGCTGCAATTAACATGAATACCATAGGAACGCTGCCTTCAATAATGAAGCCTATTTAATAGAAACAATTAACTGTTTTCTGCATTCCTTGCACAATAACAACATATAAACAGAACATAGAAGACAATTTGCCATGGCAGAGTCAGCAGTTCCTGCCCCGTTCGTTCCTGGTTTAATTGTTCCCTTTGAGGTTGTGAAACCTCACACAACGCTTAAGGCTTTAATAGAACAAAACACTGGAACACATTATTGTGAAATGGGCAAGAAATTAACGCTTACATTTCATGTGTAAACCTATAAATAATATATAATAATAACAGACAGGGGACAGCCACTCAAAATCATCAAGCAACAAATGAAAACTAGGGATTCACCTTTTCTAAATTGTAAAAAAAAAGAAAAAAAAAAGTGAGAAATATTTCTAAGACCACACCAAAAAAGCATTTACAACCCTTAAATCATTTAAACCATTCTAACTCTTCACATTTTAAGAAAAGACACTTCCATTTGTTTATGCAGCAGTACAACGTCTAAATGTCATTCTCATCCTGTAGTATTGTCACTTCAGGCCTCTAATGGGCGTTAGCTTTCACCTCCATTTACAATCACTGGACTCTCAGCTCTGAATAAAAAGCAATCAACCCAGTTAATCACTCATAAGATTTAACAAACCACATAGATTAATACAATTAAAAAATTCAGAATATTCCACCTTAACACAGTGAGAATTTAAGGTATTAGTGCGTAACCCAAATCAAATTACCACCAAGCTAAACTCAAGTCAGTACTCACACGGAGTTGGAACTCAAACTGCAATGATCCACCATCATCTCCGGCAGAAAATCCAGTTTAAAGGAAGCCATTTTCTTCAGCACTTCACAAGTCAGTAAGTCTCAAATGAACGCTGACGGAATCCACAAGAGCAGACTTTCTCACACTTTAAACACTAAAACAGCCACAGTGACTATCCGTCAAGTACGTCTCTCTCAAGGTTCAGTCGTAAGTGACATGGACACAGCTGGGTCATTGAGGCTGATCAGACCCCACCAAAACTCAGATCGGCATGGAGCAAAGAGAGACAACGATGAGGCTCGGGGACTGTGCTGGATGACAAACACAGGCCGTAGCTCTGGTCACTGGGCTGGGACTGAGGATTAGGATGGGCCCAACAGGCCACTAAAAGCGCACCCCTGCTCCCACAAAGGAAAGTGCTGATGGAGGGGGACTTTTTTGTGAGTTTTCTCTTAGCAAGCAGAACTGAGTGCAGTGTCAGATAATATAAGTGTCAGATCGATGCTGATAAGCGTGAAGTGAGCGGCAGGAATGAATGGGGACGGCCAGCTCTCTGGTAATTCCCTGAGCTGAAGCACCGCCAGGACACAATCAGGTCCCAGCAGCGGGCCATGAACAGCACACTATTCCAGCATAGAGGGGTGACGGAAGGGAGGGAGGAAAAAGCTGCTTAGGGTCATGCGACATGGGTCGTGTTATAAGCTTGCAGTCAAAGGCGACAAACAAAACAAGCCACAGACAGGCTGAGGTCCACTATTTGGCTTTGTTTAGCACAAAAACACCATTATATGTAACAACATAACAAATAGCATTCTAACAACACATTCAGTAATTGCTAAATAAACATATCCAATTTGCTGATTCATTCCGAAGGTAATGCATATAAATCATATATACAGCAATATATTAAAGAACACACTTCGAAAAGAGAAACTAATGTAGCCAGCGATTAATCAGAATATAATCTTTTATTACGTTTTCAATGGTTTGTCAGACATTCAAACAGGCCATGACATCATTGCTAGCCATGCAGTGACATCTGGTGGGCTATGGGCATGGTTACTATTTAGAAAAAGGAGAAATGAAAAATGAAGAGCTATTTTTTTATTTATTCTCATTCCAGCTTCAAAAAGAAGCTGCTTGAAAGATTGGTTTCTCACGCAGGGTAAACTTGCAGAAGGAGGTTATCCTCACACCCCTGGGGTGAAAAGACATGAAGTGTATGTGTTCTTACCCGCCAAGGGCAGGTACTTCCACAGCAGGAAGGGAAAGCTCGCATTGAGGTTGCCCGTGCTGCGCTGTGGTCAGGTACAGGGCTTCAGCGTCGAGGCTTATCCATCCAGTGCCTTTGTCAAACGCTACAGGAAACACACCAAACATTACAGGACACACACATCAGACACACACAGGTAAACACATACTGGAAAGGGAAAAACAACAAGACAGAATAGATAGCATGCAAACTGCATGTCACAAAACTGCATGCACACAGAAAACACGTATGTAGGAGAATAAGACGGCACTTCCTGGATGATCCGAACATAATCATGTGAACGACAGACTATTATCTGAGAAGAAGCTGTTCTTAGTTACACTGGAGGAAATCAGTTTGTTGAGGCTCAAATGCAAATATTTCTCATATCGAAAAGAAATAAAAAAAACTTGTCTAGATATTCAAACAGCTAGAAGCTCGTTAAACATTGTTTTATTTAGGTTAAGCCCAAAGTATACATACCAGTTTACTTTTAACAAAGAGAGTTAGTCAACAGAGGGTGTATCACGGTTGCAAAATGCTGTCAAATACTCTTACTCTAAAATATAGTCTTACATACCCACTGTATAGAGAAAAAAAACTTCACATATCAGATCTGTGGACAAAGAACTATAATTGATACAGCAGTAACGTAATATTAGTGTTTAGAGTACACACATTCTGTACAGCTTCGCAAAATATAAACATGAACACGGGACCATACGGGACCAAAATAGGATCTCAGTTACAAAAGGGACAAAAACAACCTGACAGCCTATTTGGTGCTACATTTAAGTTGTACATAATCTGTACATTTAACATGTGTAAAAGTAAAAATTTCCCTTAATATAACTGCAATACTAAGAGGGTTTTAAATGAAGCGACAGAATTAAACTTAAAACAGATACTTTAAACATTAACTTAAGGGTGGGTGATCTGAAGATTTTATATTGTGATCGATCTTGAAGACGTCAACAATCTACTTTTCAAGTGCATCATTGAGATCGTGATCTTTTATGTCTTCTAAAATATTTTAAACTACAGCAGTGATTGCCTACTAGATGCGTTACTGTAATTAACCTGTTAACTGTCACTCATATTTTTGAACATAGACTTGAAAGTGCATGATCCAAACCTTTATTTTATAATTCATAACTGAAAACGTTTTGTAACATGATTTTGATGTACCATTTTCATTGTAATGCAATGTTTTGAATTTAAAATGGGTTTCAAAGGATGAATTTTGAGATCAATTTTGAGATGAAGTTTAAGTGATATATAATTTCTGATGATTTCTAAAGTGTGAGAGAAAAAGGCAACAAAGACGACTTTGACAAAGGTCAGAACTCCTGTTATGATGTAGGTTTTTGGGGTGCACTCTTGCCATAAATTAATCTATTACTATTCCTACATCATTTTTAACAAAAAAGATTGGTAAAATATCTATTTAGGAAGGAGTCTTCGACCTTTCCAATCATATATAGTTGGTCATGATTAGATTAGGATTTAATTGTAATATAGTGGAGTAAACAATCAGAAGCAAATGTCAGAAGGACAAGCAGAGGTGAGGCTGCCTCTCAGCGGATACATGATCACTGAGCTCCCGCTGATCACGTGGAGCTGACCGTCTCTGAGATCGTCGAAACACATTTTTAAATAGTCTAATAGTCTTTCTAAATAAACCGCAGATTTGAGATTTGAGAACAACTACATTCTTGCCTGAAATACTTTTAAAATTACAATTCATGACACAACAACAGTAATATTTTTAAAATGATCTGAATATATGGTGGTTAAACCCAAACAATGCTGCGTGGACTCAACCAATCAGAATGTTTAGTGCTCAAAAGTTCCCCAAAAGTTCCAGAACTTTGAAAAAGTTGAACCTCACCAGCTGGGACTTTCCGAGGGGCATTTATTTTATTTATTTTTTTACCAGAACTTAATTTAGTTACTGGTTCCTGCGGTGGAAACACACCGAGTACTGGCCCAAAGTCCCTAGTTCCTGGGTAAAGTTCCTGCGGTGGAAACACCTGGCATCCCAGGACTTTATTTGTGCTTGACGTTTTTTTGTTTTTTTTTTATTTACTAACAGGCCGAACAGTTCTAAGGACTGTCATGTACAGTTACAGTTGTATTTCCAAGTGAGCCGGGTATGACACGGCACGATTACAAATTGTTCTCATCCCGGAATTCTCTGCAGTGCTGTTAGAGTGCGTGACATCACCATTCTGGTGCCTGGCTACTGGTTTCTCCATAGCTGGCTAAGCGGAAGCACGCTATTTGATCAAACAGCCAAGTAAGTTGAACAGCTACACTATGTTCAATATAAAAAAAAGAAAATTTCGAAGACAGATTGGTCTGGAGGAGGAAACATTTGCGCTTATTGACATTATACCAGTCGTCGCCTGTTTATTTTATTTTTAACGTCAAGAGTTGTGTCTTTTACTTCGTTAAATAAAATATCAGATAAAAAAAAAAGAAGAGGAGTCCCAAAAACAGAAATATCTGATCATCGTCCTCATCACTTGTTTATATTACACAACAACTGGTAAATGAAACCACCACAGTGGAAAATGAAACTGTATTGATGCTGACTGGCCCGGAATGAAACCGGTTCGGCCCAATAGTGGAAAAGCGGCTTATGAATTGCTCATGAGTAAACATCCTGATCCAATTCATCTCAGAAGAGAAGGCAAAAATGCGGAAGACCTCAGCTGTGTGGGTGCACTTTAAATTGCTTGAGGACAACAGAAAGTCAGCCTGCCAGATATGCGAACTGAAACTGGCCTCCCACAACAGCACATCAAGTTTGAAAAAGTTCTCCAAGTAGTATGCTTCTAGTATATTCCTGGTGTAAAAAAAAAAACAAGCTGCTTTTTTTCCTTCATGTTAGTCAGTAATTTTACACTTGATAAAAATGTGCACTTAATTGACTTAATTACTTGAAATTAAAGCTTGATACCGGAAAAGTTACACTACTTCTAAAACTACAGTACAGCTCCCAAACTACAACTAGTAACACTGTTATATACTCTCCCACACTGTTAGGGCCCTAAAAATACATGTCTAATAAATTAAAATCATGAAACTTAAACAATTAAACATCAATTTATTAAAAGTTTAAATGTTTAGTTTTCTCTCACTTTGTTTTCTTGTTACCAAATTCTCAGTTTTAGCATGTCTAATTATTTGAATAAATAAAACCAACTTATTAAAATGTATTCTTACAATTGCCTTATGAACGTGTGTGTGTGTGTGTGTGATTACATTTTTCTGGTTATCAAATGAAGGCATAAAATATATCATCAAAAATCATTAATTTAGTTTATCTTTAAATGAATGAAAATGAAACTATTTTTTGGCAAACAAAGAGGATTTACTATTAAAATTGAAACATGAAACAAAATTGTGTGATTATACCCTTTTAGTTTAGTGGTAACATTCTACTGTTTAACCTGTTAAATAGATCCCTCTTAATGGGACTATGGACTAACTTGAAATTGCAATAGTTCCTGACTTCAGTGTGCTACACAAACAATTTGGGTGTCTTTGGAAAGAAGACCCTTTAGGGCCATTTCATAGTCAACGCATCTGTACGCATACGCGTCCCTGAGACTACGCATCGTTACGCTTCGGCCGCCATTATGCGTCGGTGCGTAGCCAAATGTGTCGTCCTAGTTTTTGATACGCGACGCGCCGATTCACGCAATACTATGTGTTGTCAGTGGGGGCGACATTGCAAGTATTGTACATTAATTCAAGTATATTGTGTTTACAGAAGAAGGTTTGAATACAATGGCGGGCGAAGGGGAAAAATTATGTGAACTTATACGTATTCATCCACATTTATACGATAGTTCATCAGCAACAGAATACACTCCTCTTCAATTGCCATTGTGATCTGAATATCACGCGACCCGATTCTACTAATATCACCCGACTCTACTACCCCCTCTTGCGTGAGCGGTGTATTGTATAAACGCATCACCCGTCACGCTTGCGTTTACTGTTTAGACTATGAAAGGGAGCGCATTGCTCGCGTCGCTTGCTCGCGTTTCTCGCGTTGACTATGAAACAGCCCTTAGGCTTTGCTGTCCATCAGTTGATAATGCTCAAAAAGATAAAAGTTATAAACACTGAAGTGCCTTAAAATATATATATATATATATTTAATTATTTCATATAAAATTACAAGAAATCAGTCCGGGAGCAATCCAGAAAAGTAATGGGTTGAAAGTCACATGTCTCATGAGTTTCTATTTCAAATCTACAGAAGAAGATTTTTCTAAGACTACGTCTATATATATATTTTACTAGATATTACAAAATTATTTTGCAACTGTGATTTTATAGAGTATCTTTTGCTGTTGAACTATTCACTAACCTGGTTTATAATAGTATTTTGTCAGATTAAGATTGAATAGTTTTTAATTTGTTATTTTTCATAAAAATTAAGTTGCCTATATGGAGAAGATTGTGTTTAACACACAAAAGAGTGATGATCAGGTCAACACAGAAGTCCAGATCTTGTACATTAATTTAGCTGGTATCGGAGTGGATCAGTATCAGCAGTTACTCCGAATTTTCAGTATCAGATCAGAAAAAATGGTATCGATGCATCCCTAGTATTTATTGGCTGCGGTCTCTTTAAGACCAAATGCATGGACCTAATACTGACACACATCCGGTTTCTTTCTCACCTGTTTTTTGTTCAATTAAGACATAACTGACTGTGTTTACTAGAATACTTGCCAGCTTTGGTATTTTAACACAACTTTGTGTGTATGCTATAGAGGAATCATGCAGTGTCTGAATTGTGCCCCTCTCTCCCCGCCGCTGTTGCACACTCCCAACGCGCACAAGATAAAACTGCTTGAATGTGTAAACTGGCAAGAAAACAACATGTGCAAATAATAAACTTTCACTCTATGATGGTTAAACTTAACAGTTAATCCATGAATCATATGCGTGCCGAACCGTGAGGCCTGCACCCCTAGATATGACGCTAGTTTTACTCAAATGAAACGGTAAAAGGCTTATGAAGTAACTCTCAGAGCGGTTCTGGAGATGTTATTCATTTATTTATGTGCTCATTTAATGAGATGACAGATGCTGAAATCACCCTTCAGTAAGTGTAGAAAACAAAACCATGTGTCTGCACTCCTCAAACACAGACACGCAGAAAATGCAAGATTAATATTCAAATAGTTTTTTGCAGCCTAAATTTTGCAAATACTAGTCCATATAGACTTGATTTAAATGTAATGATCTACTTTTGATTAATTCATCCAAACTTTGGCAAATTCCTTCACATTCCCAGTTATACAGTAAATTCACTTTTTATGACTGGATACCACGATTCCATCTGTGTTTTCCGCATCATGGAAAACAGGGCCCTATACTGTGCACATCAATGATTTATCATCCCTTTAAGAAATGCATGCCATGCAGCTGTAATGTGGCTTCTGACCTTGGAAGCATAGCGAGAATGCTCCGGGAAGACCATAGGCCATGCCATGTTTTAATAACTGCTGAGTGACTGTGAGGCTTATTCATGGACTGTCTATGTAAGGCAGTGTTATAGGCCTTTGGGGTGGAGGGTGGTGGGGCAGAGCATATGGTCAGCGCAGTTCATCTAACAACAAACTCGCTCTCGAACACTGGCACAGACAGACAGCACGGTGGACAAATTGACTTATACTGAAGCATCTGGAACAACCCAGCAGCTGAGAATACAACACACACACACACACAGCTGACTGGTCAGACCGGGGGTATAGATGGACCGTTACAAACCACCCATCAGTTGTTCATTATGAAACATCTCAATCCTGTTTCTCTCTGTACAACTACAATAATTAAGTTGGCTTGAAAAAGCCAACTTACTGATCTACTATTTAATCTTATTATTAAGTTGGCTTGAGAGAGCCAACTTACTGATATTGTATTTAAACTTCTTATTATTATTCTTCTGAGACTAAAACTTTTGACTGCTACTCCTCCTAGAGCTTTAACTCTACAAACTCCAAACTCAGCCCAGCTCTTCAGACTGATCTGAAGTTAGTTGCTATATCTTTTTAGACTGATCGGACTTAGACTTTTCATAAAACTGAAGATTAAAAATCATAAAAACTCCCAAAGACTTACATTGAAAAGCCTCTGCTCAACTGAACATTCCGTCAAACTCCAACTGTCAAAAATTCAAATCTAAACACACTGAAGCCCATTAAACTCATAGTCTATGTACTATGTACATATTGTATGTACTATTACTAACGCATTCAAACTCATCTATCATATCATATATATTCATCTATCTATCTATCTATCTATCTATCTATCTATCTATCTATCTATCTATCTTCTGACTGTTTCTATCTAGCTATCTATCTACTGACTGTTTCTATCTATCTATCTATCTATCTATCTATCTATCCTAAAAACATGCTAATCATGCTAAAATCATGCTAGCAACATGCTAGTCGCATGCTAGTCATGCTAGAGAAATGCTAGCAACATGCAAATCATGCTAAAATCATGCTAGCAACATGCTAGTCGCATGCTAATCATGCTAAAATCATGCTAGCAACATGCTAATCATGCTAAAATCATGCTAGCAACATGCTAGTCGCATGCTAATCATGCTAAAATCATGCTAGCAACATGCTAATCATGCTAAAATAATGCTAGCAACATGCTAGTCGCATGCTAGTCATGCTAGAGACATGCTATCAACACGCTAATCATGCTAAAATCATGCTAGCAACATGCTAGTCGCATGCTAATCATGCTAAAATCATGCTAGCAACATGCTAGTCGCATGCTAATCATGCTAAAATCATGCTAGCAACATGCTAATCATGCTAAAATCATGCTAGCAACATGCTAGTCGCATGCTAATCATGCTAAAATAATGCTAGCAACATGCTAGTCGCATGCTAATCATGCTAAAATCATGCTAGCAACATGCTAATCATGCTAAAATCATGCTAGCAACATGCTAGTTGCATGCTAATCATGCTAAAATCATGCTAGCAACATGCTAATCATGCTAAAATCATGCTAGCAACATGCTAGTCGCATGCTAATCATGCTAAAATCATGCTAGCAACATGCTAATCATGCTAAAATCATGCTAGCAACATGCTAGTCGCATGCTAATCATGCTAAAATTATAATAGCAACATGCTAATCATGCTAAAATCATGCTAGCAACATGCTAGTCGCATGCTAGTCATGCTAGAGACATGCTAGCAACATGCTAATCATGCTGAAATCATGCTAGCAACATGCTAGTCACATGCTAGTCATGCTAGAGATATGCTAGCAACATGCTAATCATGCTAAAATCATGCTAGCAACATGCTAGTCGCATGCTAATCATGGTAAAATCATGCTAGCAACATGCTAATCATGCTAAAATCATGCTAGCAACATGCTAGTCGCATACTAATCATGCTAAAATAATGCTAGCAACATGCTAATCATGCTAAAATAATGCTAGCAACATGCTAGTCACATGCTAGTCATGCTAGAGATATGCTAGCAACATGCTAATCATGCTAAAATCATGCTAGCAACATGCTAGTCGCATGCTAATCATGCTAAAATCATGCTAGCAACATGCTAATCATGCTAAAATCATGCTAGCAACATGCTAGTCGCATACTAATCATGCTAAAATAATGCTAGCAACATGCTAATCATGCTAAAATCATGTTAGCAACATGCTAGTCGCATGCTAATCATGCTAAAATCATGCTAGCAACATGCTAATCATGCTAAAATAATGCTAGCAACATGCTAGTCACATGCTAGTCATGCTAGAGATATGCTAGCAACATGCTAATCATGCTAAAATCATGCTAGCAACATGCTAGTCGCATGCTAATCATGCTAAAATCATGCTAGCAACATGCTAATCATGCTAAAATCATGCTAGCAACATGCTAGTCGCATACTAATCATGCTAAAATCATGCTAGCAACATGCTAATCATGCTAAAATCATGTTAGCAACATGCTAGTCGCATGCTAATCATGCTAAAATCATGCTAGCAACATGCTAATCATGCTAAGTACATGCTTGTCACATGGTAGTCACTTGCTTGTAATGCTAGCAATATGTTAATCACTGTCATTTTTATACTTCTTAAACTTTTAAATCTTTTTAAACTTTTAAACTTTTCACATTTTCAAACTTTTCAAACTTTTCAAACTTTTCAAACTTTCTAAACTTTCTAAACTTTTCAAACTTTCTGGTCAGGCTTTCTCAAGCCAACTTAAAGTTTGTCTTGACGAACTTTTTTATCTAGTTATTATTCTTCTGAGACTAAAACTTTTGACTGCTACTCCTCCTAGAGCTTTAAACTCTACAAACTCCAAACTCAGCCCAGCTCTTCAGACTGATCTGAAGTTAGTTGCTATATCTTTTTAGACTGATCGGACTTAGACTTTTCATAAAACTGAAGATTAAAAATCATAAAAACTCCCATAGACTTACATTGAAAAGCCTCTGCTCAACTGAACATTCCGTCAAACTCCAACTGTCAAAAATTCAAATCTAAACACACTGAAGCCCATTAAACTCATAGTCTATAGCTGTGTCTCATTTAGAAGGTTGCGCCCTCCGAAGGTCGCATTCGAAGGCTGCATACGTCATCGTGGTTGTCTCATTTCAGAAAAGCAAGTAGCACACTCCGAATGAGACCTTCGAATGCGACCTTTTTTCACAGGAATTCGAAGGATACATGAGGTGTATCCTTCGCTGCTACAAATAACCCACAATCCCTTGCGTCGCCATAAATAACCGTTGTTTATTTGAAAAAATGGCGGCGGCAGATCTACACACAAGCGATGCGGTGTTTAAATGTAAGTACTTTAAAGTTCTTCATTTTTTAAAAGTTGAATTACAAGTGTGGTAAACATGATTACAAGTGTTTAGTGATTTTTTTTTTAACAGTTTAACAGTACTTCCTAGCAGGGCGAGAAATAATTATTATTTAACCCTTGTATTACATTAAATAAAAACATTTTCTTTTCAAATTACTTTCCAGATTTAGAAATAATTTCCTTAAAATTTTTTCTTAAACAAGTGTGAGAGCGCAACGACGTTATGTGTTGGCATAGCAACGTGATACTTCCTGTTTCGTTTTCCGTCCGTCCTACGAAGGCCGTCTCGTTTAATCCCAGGGTGAAGGACACTCCATATACGCATCCTAGAGAGGATTCGAACTCCAGAGGATGCGACCTCCAGAGGACGTGGCCTTCTAAATGAGACACAGCTTATGTACTATGTACATATTGTATGTACTATTACTAACCCATTCAAACTCATCTATCATATCATATATATTCATCTATCTATCTATCTATCTATCTATCTATCTATCTATCTATCTATCTATCTATCTATCTATCTTCTGACTGTTTCTATCTATCTATCTATCTATCTATCTATCTATCTATCTATCTATCTATCTATCTATCTATCTATCTATCTATCTATCTATCTATCCTAACAACATGCTAATCATGCTAAAATCATGCTAGCAACATGGTAATCATGCTAAAATCATGCTAGCAACATGCTAGTCGCATGCTAGTCATGCTAGAGACATGCTAGCAACATGCTAATCATGCTAAAATCATGCTAGCAACATGCTAGTCGCATGTTAATCATGCTAAAATCATGCTAGCAACATGCTAATCATGCTAAAATCATGCTAGCAACATGCTAGTCGCATGCTAATCATGCTAAAATCATGCTAGCAACATGCTAATCATGCTAAAATCATGCTAGCAACATGCTAGTCGCATGCTAATCATGCTAAAATCATGCTAGCAACATGCTAGTCGCATGCTAATCATGCTAAAATCATGCTAGCAACATGCTAGTCGCATGCTAAAATCATGCTAGCAAAATGCTAGTCGCCTGCTAATCATGCTAAAATCATGCTAGCAACATGCTAATCATGCTAAAATCATGCTAGCAACATGCTAGTCGCATGCTAATCATGCTAAAATCATGCTAGCAACATGCTAATCATGCTAAAATCATGCTAGCAACATGCTAATCATGCTAAAATCATGCTAGCAACATGCTAGTCGCATGCTAATCATGCTAAAATCATGCTAGCAACATGCTAATCATGCTAAAATCATGCTAGCAACATGCTAAAATCATGCTAGCAACATGCTAGTCGCATGCTAATCATGCTAAAATCATGCTAGCAACATGCTAGTCATGCTAAAAATCATGCTAGCAACATGCTAGTCGCATGCTAATCATGCTAAAATCATGCTAGCAATATGCTAATCATGCTAAAATCATGCTAGCAACATGCTAATCATGCTAAAATCATGCTAGCAACATGCTAGTCGCATGCTAATCATGCTAAAATCATGCTAGCAACATGCTAATCATGCTAAAATCATGCTAGCAAAATGCTAGTCGCCTGCTAATCATGCTAAAATCATGCTAGCAACATGCTAATCATGCTAAAATCATGCTAGCAACATGCTAGTCGCATGCTAATCATGCTAAAATCATGCTAGCAACATGCTAATCATGCTAAAATCATGCTAGCAACATGCTAATCATGCTAAAATCATGCTAGCAACATGCTAGTCGCATGCTAATCATGCTAAAATCATGCTAGCAACATGCTAATCATGCTAAAATAATGCTAGCAACATGCTAGTCGCATGCTAATCATGTTAAAATCATGTTAGCAACATGCTAGTCGCATGCTAGAAACATGCTAATCATGTTAACATCATGCTAGCGACATGCTAGTAACTTGCTAATCATGCTAGCGACATGCTAGTAACTTGCTAATCATGCTAACGACATGGCTAGTCACTTGCTAATTATGCTAGCGACATGCTAGATACCTTGCTAATCATGCTAAGTACATGCTTGTCACATGATAGTCACTTGCTTGTAATGCTAACAATATGTTAATCACTGTCATTTTTATACTTCTTAAACTTAAATCTTTTTAAACTTTTTAAACTTTTCACATTTTCAAACTATCTATCTACCTATATATCTATCTAACTATCTATCTATCTTCTGACTGTCTATCTATCTATCTATCTATCTATCTATCTATCTATCTATCTCTCTATCTATCTATATATCTAAATAGCTATCTATCTATCTTCTGACTGTGTCTATCTATCTATCTATCTGTCTATCTGTCTATCTGTCTATCTATCTATCTATCTCAGACTGAAAACCATCAAACTTAAAACTTTTTAAACTTAAACTTTTCAATCTTTTCAAACTTTTCAAACTTTTCAAACTTTTTCAGACTTTCTGGTCAGGCTTTCTCAAGCCAACTTAAAGTTTGTCTTGACGAACTTTTTTATCTAGTTAAGTTGGCTTGAGAAAGCCAACTTACTGATATTCTATTTAAACTTAATATTATTATTATTCTTCTGAGACTAAAATTTTCAACTGCTACTCCTCCTAGAGCTTTAACTCTACAAACTCCAAACTCAGCCCAGCTCTTCAGACTGATCTGAAGTTAGTTGCTATATCTTTTTAGACTGATCGGACTTATACTTTTCATAAAACTGAAGATTAAAAATCATAAAAACTCCCATAGACTTGCATTGAAAAGCCTCTGCTCAACTGAACATTCCGTCAAACTCCAACTGTCAAAAATTCAAATCTAAACACACTGAAGCCCATTAAACTCAATTAGACTAACCTTCTATGTACTATTACTAACCCATTCAAACTCATTCAAACTCATCTATCTATCTATCTATCTATCTATCTATCTATCTATCTATCTATCTATCTATCTATCTATCTATCTATCTATCTATATTCAAACTCATCTATCTATCTATCTATATTCAAACTCATCTATCTATCTATCTATATTCAAACTCATCTATCTATCTATCTATCTATCTTCAAACTCATCTATCTATCTATATTAAAACTAATCTATCTATCAATCTATCTATCTATATTAAAACTAATCTATCTATCCATCTATCTATCTATCATCAAACTCATCTATCTATATTAAACCTAATCTGTCTATCTAAATCTATCTTTCTATCTATCTGTATTAAACTAATCTTTCTATCTATCTTATGGTTGTATCTATCTATCTTCTGACTGTATCTATCTATCCATCTATCTATCTATCTATATTAAAACTAATCTATCTATCTATCTATATTAAAACTAATCTATCTATCTATCCATCTATATTAAAACTAATCTATCTCTCTATCCATCTATATTAAAACTAATCTATCTATCTATCTATCTATCTATCTATCTATCTATCTATCTATCTATCTATCTATCTATCTATCTATCTATCTATCTATCTATCTGCAAACACTATCTTCAAACTCTATCTATCTACCTATCTATCTTCAAACTTTATCTATCTATCTATCTATATTCAAACTCTATCTATCTATCTATCTATCTATCTATCTATCTATCTTCAAACTCTATCTATCTATCTATCTCAGACTGAAAACCGTCAAACTTAAAACTTTTTAAACTTCTTAAACTTTTCAAACTTTTCAAACTTTTCAGACTTTCTGGTCAGGCTTTCTCAAGCCAACTTAAAGTTTGTCTTGACGAACTTTTTTATCTAGTTAAGTTGGCTTGAAAAAGCCAACTTACTGATCTACTATTTAATCTTATTATTATTAAGTTGGCTTGAGAGAGCCAACTTACTGATATTCTATTTAAACTTATTATTATTATTATTATTATTCTTCTGAGACTAAAATTTTCAACTGCTACTCCTCCTAGAGCTTTAACTCTACAGACTCCAAACTCAGCCCAGATCTTCAAACTGATCTGAAGTTAGTTGCTATATCTTTTTAGACTGATCGGACTTATACTTTTCATAAAACTGAAGATTAAAAATCATAAAAACTCCCATAGACTTGCATTGAAAAGCCTCTGCTCAACTGAACATTCCGTCAAACTCCAACTGTCAAAAAATTCAAATCTAAACACACTGAAGCCCATTAAACTCATAGTCTATGTACTATGTACATATTCTATGTACTATTACTAACCCATTCAAACTCATTCAAACTCATTCAAACTCATCTATCTATCTATCTATCTATCTATCTATCTATAATCTGTCTGTTTCTAATCTATCTATCTATCTATAATCTGTCTGTTTCTAAACTATCTATCTATCTATAATCTGTCTGTTTCTAATCTATCTATCTATCTATAATCTGTCTGTTTCTAATCTATCTATCTATAATCTGTCTGTTTCTAATCTATCTATCTATCTATCTATAATCTGTCTGTTTCTAATCTATCTATCTATCTATAATCTGACTGTTTCTAATCTATCTATCTATCTATCTATCTATCTATCTATCTATCTATCTATAATCTGTCTGTTTCTAATCTATTTATCTATCTATCTATAATCTGTCTGTTTCTAATCTATCTATCTATCTATCTATCTATCTATCTATCTATCTATCTATCTATAATCTGTCTGTTTCTAAACTATCTATCTATCTATCTATAATCTGTCTGTTTCTAATCTATCTATTTTATCTCTATCTATCTATAATCTGTCTGTTTCTAATCTATCTATTATATCTATCTATCTATCTATCTATAATCTGTCTGTTTCTAATCTATCTATCTATCTATCTATCTATCTATCTATCTATCTATCTATCTATCTATAATCTGACTGTTTCTAATCTATCTATCTATCTATCTATCTATGTATCTATCTATCTTCATAGCAACACTCTAGCAACTATCCAAACCAACCTAGAAACCACCCAGGGTATCCTAGCAACCACATAGCAACACCTTAGCAACCACTCGGGGTACCCTAGCAACCGCATAGCAACACCCTAGCAACCATCCCAGATACCCTAGCAACCGCATAGCAACACCTTAGCAACCACTCGGGGTACCCTAGCAACCGCATAGCAACACCCTAGCAACCATCCCAGATACCCTAGCAACCGCATAGAAACACCTTAGCAACCACTCAGGGTACCCTAGCAACCGCATAGCAACACCCTAGCAACCATCCCAGATACCCTAGCAACCGCATAGCAACACCTTAGCAACCACTCAGGGTACCCTAGCAACCGCTTAGCAACACCCTAGCAACCATCCCAGATACCCTAGCAACCGCATAGCAACACCTTAGCAACCACTCAGGGTACCCTAGCAACCGCATAGCAACACCCTAGCATCCATCCCAGATACCCTAGCAACCGCATAGCAACACCTTAGCAACCACTCAGGGTACCCTAGCAACCGCTTAGCAACACCTTAGCAACCACTCCTGGGGACCCTAGATCTATCTATCTATCTTCTGACTGTGTCTATCTATCTATCTATCTATCTATCTATCTATCTATCTATCTGATCTATCTCAGACTGAAAACCATCAAACTTAAAACTTTTTAAACTTCTTAAACTTTTCAAACTTTTCTAACTTTTTCAAACTTTCTGCACCGCCTTTCTCAAGCCAACTTAAAGTTTGTCTCGACGAACTTTTTTATCTAGTTATTATTATTATTCTTCTGAGCCAAATTTTAAACACTATCTCCTCCTAGAGCTTTCAAGCTAGAACCACCAAACTCGGGTCAGACCTTCAGACTGGTCTGACTCGGGTTGCTATATCTTTTCTAACTGATTCGGCTTATGGTTTTCGTAAACCAGACTACCAAAACCACCTTAAATCCCATAGACTTTCATTACGGGGGTACAAACTTTTGAAAAATAAGGCTTATAATATATTTAAGCTGTCTACTACCAGGGCAAACCTTAAAAACTCTCTACTGAGAATACAGCTAAAACCAGCCTAAGCTGATCAGTTGTTTTGGCTAGTCTCCCAAACTGGTTTTTAAGTGGTTTTGACCACTCTCACGCTGGTCTTAGCTGGGTTTTAGCTGGTTTTTACTGAATCCACTGTTTTTAGCTGGTTTTTGCCAGATTCGCATAGAAACATGCTAACAACATGCTAGTTACTCACTAATCAGACTAGAAACATACTTCTAACAAGTTTTAAAGTGGTTTTGGCCACTGTCACGCTGGCCTTAGCTGGTCTTAGCTGGTTTTAGGTGGTTTTCTTTACTGAATCAACTGGTTTTAGCTAGATTATCATAGAAACATGTTAATACCATGTTAGTAACTTGCTAATCAGACTAGAAACATACTTCTAACATGGTTTAAAGTGGTTTTGGCCACTGTCAAGCTGGCTTTAGCTGGTCTTAGCTGGTTTAAGGTGGTTTTCTTTAATGAATCAACTGGTTTTAGCTAGATTATCATAAAAACATATTAACAACATGTTAGTAATTTGCTAATCAGTCTAGAAACATACTTCTAACATGGTTTAAAGTGGTTTTGGCCACTGTCAAGCTGGCTTTAGCTGGTCTTAGCTGGTTTTAGGTGGTTTTCTTTACTGAATCAACTGGTTTTAGCTAGATTATCATAGAAACATGTTAACAACATGTTAGTAACTTGATAATCAGACTAGAAACATACTTCTAACATGGTTTAAAGTGGTTTTGGCCACTGTCAAGCTGGCTTTAGCTGGTCTTAGCTGGTTTTAGGTGGTTTTCTTTACTGAATCAACTGGTTTTAACTAGATTATCATAGAAACATGTTAATAACATGCAAGTAACTTGCTAATCAGACTAGAAACATACTTCTAACATGGTTTAAAGTGGTTTTGGCCACTGTCAAGCTGGTCTTAGCTGGTTTCTAACTGAATCAACTGGTTTTAGCTCGATTATCATAGAAACATGTTAACAACATGTTAGTAACTTGATAATCATGTCAAAAACATGCTTTTAACATGGTTTTAAAGTAGTTTTGGCCACTGTCACGCTGGTCTTAGCTGGTTTCTAACTGAATCAACTGGTTTTACCTGGATTAGCATAGAAACATGTAAGTCACTTGCTAGCCATGCTAGCCACATGCTAGTCACATGTTAATCATGCTAGCAACATGCTAGTTGTATACTAATCATGCTACAAACATGCTAATGACATGCTAGTCACTTGCTAATCATGTTAATAAAATGCTAGCAACATGAAAATCATGCTAGAGACATGCTAGCCACATGCTAATCATGCTACTAAAATGTTAACAACATGCTAATCATGCTACAAACATGCTACAAACATGCTAATCATGTTAGCAAAATGTTAGCGACATGCTAGCAACATGCTAATCATGCTACAAACATGCTAACAACATGCTAGAGACATGCTAGCCACATGCTAATCATGCTAGAAACATGTTAGCAGCATGCTAATCATGCTACAAACATGCTAGCAACATGCTAATCATGCTAGCAAAATGTTAGCGACATGCTAGCAACATGCTAATCATGCTAGAAACATGCTAACAACATGCTAGAGACATGCTAGCCACATGCTAATCATACTAGAAACATGTTAGAAACATGCTAATCATGCTACAAACATGCTAGCAACAAGCTAATTATGCTAGCAAAATGTTAGCGACATGCTAGCAAAATGCTAATCATGCTAGAAACATGCTAACAACATGCTAGCAACATGCTAATCATGCTAGAAAAATGCTAACAACATGCTAGAGACATGCTAGCCACATGCTAATCATGCTAGAAACATGTTAGCAACATGCTAATCATGCTAGCAACATGCTAGCAACATGCTAATCATGCTAGCAAAATGTTAGCGACATGCTAGCAACATGCTAATCATGCTAGAAACATGCTAGAGACATGCTAGCCACATGCTAATCATGCTAGAAACATGCTAACAACATGCTAATCATGCTAGAAACATGCTAGCAACATGCTAATCATGCTACAAACATGCTAGCAACATGCTAATCATGCTAGCAAAATGTTAGCGACATGCTAGCAACATGCTAATCATGCTAGAAACATGCTAACAACATGCTAGAGACATGCTAGCCACATGCTAATCATGCTAGAAACATGCTAGCAACAAGCTAATCATGCGAGCAAAATGTTAGTTACATGCTAACAACATGCTAATCATGCTACAAAAATGATAGCAACATGCTAGCAACATGCTAATCATGCTAGCAAAATGTTAGTTACATGCTAACAACATGCTAATCATGCTACAAAAATGCTAGCAACATGCTAGCAACATGCTAATCATACTAGTAACATGTTAGCAAAATGCTAATAATGCTACAAACATGCTAGCGACATGCTAGCAACATGCTAATCATGCTACAAACATATTAGTAACATGCTAATCATGCTAACAAAATGCAACCGAAATTTTAACAACGTGCTAATCATTCTACAAACATGCTAGTGGAATGCTAGCAACATGCTAATCATGCTAGAAACATGCTAGTCACATGCTAGAAACATGCTAGCAAAATGCTAATCATGCTAAAATCATGCTCTCAACATGCTAGAAACATGTTAAAAACTTTGCTAATCATGCTAACGACATGGTAGTCACTTGCTTATAATGCTAGTAATATGTTAATCACTTTCTTTTTTAAACTTCTTAACTTTTCAAACTTTTACATTTTTAAAACTTTTTAAGCTTTTCAAACTTTCTACATTTTTCTAACTTTCTGGCCAGGCTTTTTCAAGCCAACTTAAAGTTTGAAAACAAACTTTACTATCTAGTTATTATTATTATTCTTCTGAGCCAAATTTTAAACACTATCTCCTCCTAGAGCTTTCAAGCTAGAACCACCAAACTCGGGTCAGACCTTCAGACTGGTCTGACTCGGGTTGCTATATCTTTTCTAACTGATTCGGCTTATGGTTTTCGTAAACCAGACTACCAAAACCACCTTAAATCCCATAGACTTTCATTGCGGGGGTACAAACTTTTGAAAAATAAGGCTTATAATATATTTAAGCTGTCTACTACCAGGGCAAACCTTAAAAACTCTCTACTGAGAATACAGCTAAAACCAGCCTAAGCTGATCAGTTGTTTTGGCTAGTCTCCCAAACTGGTTTTTAAGTGGTTTTGACCACTCTCACGCTGGTCTAAGCTGGGTTTTAGCTGGTTTTTACTGAATCCACTGTTTTTAGCTGGTTTTTGCCAGATTCGCATAGAAACATGCTAACAACATGCTAGTTACTCACTAATCACACTAGAAACATACTTCTAACAAGTTTTAAAGTGGTTTTGGCCACTGTCACGCTGGCCTTAGCTGGTCTTAGCTGGTTTTAGGTGGTTTACTTTACTGAATCAACTGGTTTTAGCTAGATTATCATAGAAACATGTTAATACCATGTTAGTAACTTGCTAATCAGACTAGAAACATACTTCTAACATGGTTTAAAGTGGTTTTGGCCACTGTCAAGCTGGCTTTAGCTGGTCTTAGCTGGTTTAAGGTGGTTTTCTTTAATGAATCAACTGGTTTTAGCTAGATTATCATAAAAACATATTAACAACATGTTAGTAATTTGCTAATCAGTCTAGAAACATACTTCTAACATGGTTTAAAGTGGTTTTGGCCACTGTCAAGCTGGCTTTAGCTGGTCTTAGCTGGTTTTAGGTGGTTTTCTTTAATGAATCAACTGGTTTTAGCTAGATTATCATAAAAACATATTAACAACATGTTAGTAATTTGCTAATCAGTCTAGAAACATACTTCTAACATGGTTTAAAGTGGTTTTGGCCACTGTCAAGCTGGCTTTAGCTGGTCTTAGCTGGTTTTAGGTGGTTTTCTTTACTGAATCAACTGGTTTTAGCTAGATTATCATAGAAACATGTTAACAACATGTTAGTAACTTGATAATCAGACTAGAAACATACTTCTAACATGGTTTAAAGTGGTTTTGGCCACTGTCACGCTGGTCTTAGCTGGTTTCTAACTGAATCAACTGGTTTTACCTGGATTAGCATAGAAACATGTTAGTCACTTGCTAGCCATGCTAGCCACATGCTAGTCACATGTTAATCATGCTAGCAACATGCTAGTTGTATACTAATCATTCTAAAAAAATGCTAGAGACATACTAGCAACATGCTAATCATGCTACAAACATGCTAACGACATGCTAGTCACTTGCTAATCATGTTAATAAAATGTTAGCAACATGAAAATAATGCTAGAGACATGCTAGCCACATGCTAATCATGCTACTAAAATGTTAACAACATGCTAATCATGCTACAAACATGCTAGCAACATGCTAATCATGCTAGCAAAATGTTAGCGACATGCTAGCAACATGCTAATCATGCTAGAAACATGCTAACAACATGCTAGAGACATGCTAGCCACATGCTAATCATGCTAGAAACATGTTAGAAACATGCTAATCATGCTACAAACATGCTAGCAACATGCTAATCATGCTAGCAAAATGTTAGCGACATGCTAGCAACATGCTAATCATGATAGAAAAATGCTAACAACATGCTAGAGACATGCTAATCATGCTAGAAACATGCTAGCAACATGCTAATCATGCTAGAAACATGCTAATCATGCTAGCAAAATGTTAGTTACATGCTAACAACATGCTAATCATGCTAGAAACATGCTAACAACATGCTAGAGACATGCTAGCCACATGCTAATCATGCTAGAGACATGCTAGCCACATGCTAATCATGCTAGAAACATGCTAGCAACATGCTAATCATGCTAGAAACATGCAAATCATGCTAGCAAAATGTTAGTTACATGCTAACAACATGCTAATCATGCTACAAAAACGCTAGCAACATGCTAGCAACATGCTAATCATACTAGAAACATGTTAGCGACATGCTAGCAACATGCTAATCATGCTAGAAAAATGCTAACAACATGCTAGAGACATGCTAGCCACATGCTAATCATGCTAGAAACATGCTAGCAACATGCTAATCATGCTAGAAACATGCTAGCAACATGATAATCATGCTAGCAAAATGTTAGTTACATGCTAACAACATGCTAATCATGCTACAAAAATGCTAACAACATGCTAATCATACTAGAAACATGTTAGCAAAATGCTAATAATGCTACAAACATGCTAGCGACATGCTAATCATGCCACAAATATATTAGCAACATGCTAATCATGCTAACAAAATACTAGCGAAATGTTAACAACATGCTAATCATTCTACAAACATGCTAGTGGAATGCTAGCAACATGCTAATCATGCTAGCAAAATGCTAGCAAAATGCTAATCATGCTACAAACATGCTAGCAACATGCTAATCATGCTCGAAACATGTTAACAACATGCTAGCAACATGCTAATCATGCTAGCAAAATGTTAGCGACATGCTAGCAACATGCTAATCATGCTAGAAACATGCTAGTCACATGCTAGCAAAATGCTAATCATGCTAAAATCATGCTCTCAACATGCTAGAAACATGTTAACAACTTTGCTAATCATGCTAACGACATGGTAGTCACTTGCTTATAATGCTAGTAATATGTTAATCACTTTCTTTTTTAAACTTCTTAACTTTTCAAACTTTTAAATTTTTAAAACTTTTTAAGCTTTTCAAACTTTCTACATTTTTCTAACTTTCTGGCCAGGCTTTTTCAAGCCAACTTAAAGTTTGAAAACAAACTTTACTATCTAGTTACAACTTGTACTACTACATCCTGATCACAGCAGCACTCTGTGCCAGCACTACACACATAGCTCACTCACTGTCCATAAGAGAAGGTTACTTCATGGCAGAAATTAAAACAGCTATAGTTCTACTGGAACTAGAATCTCCAAAGTGTAGCAAAGAGTGTCTCAATAATTCTAATGGAGTCGTCAAGTCCTGGTTCACTGCACTGCCTTGAGTGCATATTTGATTTCTGTGATACGCAGGGCATTAGATGCCACAGCAGCATTTCAGAACATGGAAAGCATCTTTGCCAAGATCCAAAGCAGCTTAGAGAAATCGATCAGGGATAAAAATGCATTAACCCTCCATTAATTCTGTTGTACTGAAAACCTACAAGCACATACTGGAAGTTTCACAAGCTCAATTTTTACCATTATGTAAAAGGAGAAAGTGAAGTTTCTGAAATAACTAAAATATTTATTTCTAATCCTGACATTAAAGTGGTTTCATTAACATACCATTTTATTTTTTCCCCAAATTCCACTTGCATGTTAGTATTTGTACATTGTTTAAAGCTCATATTAGGGCTGTCACGTTTGAGAAAAATCTAATTCGAACGGATATCGAATATCAATGTATTCAAATATATTAGAATATCAGAACAGGCACAAACAATAACGTGACAACTTAAACAGCAGCAGGAGTAAGGCATAGGTTATAGCCTAGCCCAATTCATTTCTAAATATTGTTTGCAAGAAACACAAGTCTATCAACTTGATCTGGATTAAGTGCGGCTCTCTTTTTATTTACAATGTTCCCTGCGGTGGAGAACACGTTCCCCCCACGTTCACATATAGCATCTTTTGCGCGCTAAAGTTCGTTATTTCCAATGTAGGCGCATGGTATTTATCCTTTGCTGAGTACTGGATCATACTTTGTAACTGATTTTTTACCTAATGGGCATCCAAAATCAAGGTGACATTGTTTCTTCAGTTGAACACAAACCAAGATTTTTAACACAAACTGTTGCAGTCTATCAGTTTCATAATGGAAGTGGATGAGAATCACGGCTAAAACATACAATAAATCTTGCTTTATGGCAGACCATCGACTTATAAGTGCATTACTGCCACTCCTAATGGAGATTGTAAATAGAGTTCCAATGGTCCATTTGAGAGATAGGTGGCAGTAATGCACTTAAAAGTCTGCGATCTGCAGTAAAGCAAGAAGCCTCCTCACGTGCCTGCTTGACAATGCGCTCAGGAGAGTTCTAACGCCTGTTTCAAACATACTCTGTCTGCAGTGCGCGTGTGTTGCGAGATTTTTTTTACACACCCATGTTAACGGAATAGAGCGTTCACACTGCACACGTTTGTGGTCCAGAAGCGGTGTGTCTGCAGCAGCTCAGAGATCTGTTTTTGCTGTGCTGCACGTGCTGAATTAAAGTAACAGTACTTTTTTTGCGGTAAAAATTTACATGGATTGATACAGAAATTTTGTAATTTCGCAATAAATACATATAATTGAAGTTTTTTCCCTAGGTTTGAATCAAAGAAAAGTGCACTTTTAGATAAACAAGTCAACTTATGCACTTGTGTCTTTTGGAGGTAGAAAAACAAAGTTCTCTGAGAACCGCTGTAATAACGATTAAATCTATTCAACACAAGAGCCTACTGTTTCTGACAGTGGTAAGTTTTCACTTAAAATATTTGGAATAACCTACCACAGGAAAGCTATATTCTGTGTTCAGATTTGTTTCCACTTGCTTGAGGAACTGAAGCTACGGTGGCCGAAACGGTAAAGATGTCGTCGGTAAAGACAGCAGAGAGCAATGAGAATTCTTTAAAAAGGTAAATTAAGGAATTATATTTTCTTAATTATTCAATAAATCAATGTTATTGCAAATGTTAATGTACTTGTTCATCACAGTATTATTCGCAAGAACAACAAAGTGACAAAAGGCTCTCCATAGAGCAGTTTGACCGTTTAGTGCTACTGTACAAACATTAGGGCGACTTCCATGTAAGGAGACCTACGGTGTATGTAGATAGAAATTGCTCAATCTAAGGTAATAACAACATAATGGTTCACTAAGCAAGGTCTTTATACACCTCTGAAAACATAGTTTTGTATATTATATTGCATTTCTGTAAATAGATCATTGCAAATATTACAAATTGCAACTATCTGCATAAAAGGCCATAAAACTGAACTTACATATGGATACTGCATGTATACTCTCACACTTTATTTGCTTCTATTTTAGAACTACCATATTTTCCGGACTATAAGTCGCACTTTTTTTTCATAGTTCTGATTTATAGTCAGGTGCGACTTATTTATCAAAATTAAATTGAAACGAACCAAGACAAATGAACTAAGACAAATGAACCATGAACCATGTTAGTCACACACCGGGCAAAAGCACTGTGCAGACAACTCAAGTATCACACACACCCCGGAGACGTCACGTTTACATATGACAGAAGAAAATTCTTTGTGGCCATTTCCAGGTTTCTTTCTGAATGGTTTGTCAGTTTTGGACTGATACAGTGAGACTCATTCTGCATCCTGCTGATTCATCAATACCACTGCCAAACTGGAGAAAACAATCATCACAGCCAAATCTACCTCTGACCGGCAGCAACCATTCCTCATAATAAACTCCTGCTCAAAGTCAAGTCAAACAGAACGTCAAGCTCTGTATGAGGATACTGAAATGGGTTTCATAATAACTGCACAGACAAAATTAACAGTGATCTAGACCAAACATTACTCACTTGAACATGTGCAGCACAAACAGTGAAGCCATGCATACTATTAGATATAGCTTAATCCCTTCACTACATGCAATACTTACACTTTTTTTTAATTTTGGAGAAGATTAAATATATAGGAACAATTATTTGGGGATTTAATGGCATTCATTAAACACATTAGGAGGAGCACAAACAGAAATGTTCCCGACAGGTGCTGCTGACCTCCATGTGGTAACAATCTTCTGGAGGGCACTGTCACAATTTAACAGCTGCCATGGTGCAGCAACTGTCAGACATGAACTTACTACAGCGAAATCTGACAGAAGTCAAAGCCAAAAGGCTTTTTGCCTTTAAGTATAAGGGCATTAAATACAAAACGAAACTTAAGACTTTCAGTAGCACTTTACAAGTATTTTAGTCTCCTCATGGGTCTTTCAAAGGTGAAGCTGTAGATGATTGATGGCTCCTTTAAAGAGCCTGCACTCTGACACACGTCCCTTCCCCCTGTAACAGAGACATAAACCCCCTTGACGCTGTACCAAGTGCTCGTAAACTCACAACAACAACTGCACTCTAGACCCTTCAGTCGAACACTTCTGAAATCTCTTAGTATTATTTATGTAAATACACACAAACATGAGAACGGAGTCTGTTGGAATTGCCAGCCCGCAGCTGCAGATAATGAAGATGTTGCCATGCAAGACAAAAATCCAACTGCAAAGAACAGCCCACTGTAGCAGCATCGACACAAGAGTGTGTGTGCACTGACAAGTAACCAAGGAAACATTTTGTCTTCAAGTCTGAGCACTAAACACTTCAGTTCATTTCATGCAATTTTGCTTCATGTAGCTCTCTAATAACACAACATAAATTGACAAATGTAGGTGCAAAATCCTAAATGACATAGGACCTCCACTAGGGGTGAAACTGTACACAAACAAGGCATTTTGGTACATACCTCGGTTTTGACGTCACAGTTCGGTATGTTTTCAGTGCAGCAGATGGAAAAACAAATTTTTTTTTTTTTTTTTTATTAAATCGTAGTTTACTTAAATTGCTTTTTATTTAAATAAATTCAATTATAATTAATTTTCTTATGGATAAAAATCTACCTCCGCTTATGTTTTAAACTACAGGGAGCCCTTTAACATTATATGAACAGAGCCCAAACTTAAATTTTATTACTATTTATTTTTTAAATAGAATAACCAAACACACAACTTAATTTAAATTGCACAGTGCAGTTAAGAAATTAACTTCCAACTTATTAAATTTATATTTGTTGTTGAAATATAATCTTTTAAACAGCGGCTGTCATAACTGGCTTCTATTGCTGGGCAACGAATACATTTTTTAATCGCAATTAATCAGATGATTGTCTAATCCCATTGTTATACACAAAACCAATAAATGTATTCAAAAGTAGTGTATTGTGCACTTTTTTCATTTAAAAGTACTGCTGAACAAAAGTGCAATAAAAAAATTTTTGCAAACACTTTAAACAAATTTTTTACAGCAGTATTCCTTCTACATAGTAGCAGTTAAAATATTTTTTGTAAATCTTAATTTGTAACAATGTAATTAAATTAAATATAAAACAAGCTTTTTGCCACTGCCAGGACATTAACGTTTTTATAGAAACTATTTTATCGTTTTTTTTATAGAAAAACAAGTTATGCTCAGACTCCAGAGCCTCGATCATAACATTATAACAGTCACCTTCCTATTAGAGACCTGCATGATCACGGCCCCCCAACGCAACAGTGCGGCGCGGGACAACACTCGATGGGCGGGCAGAGACTCGTGTGTGCTGGATGCGAGAGAATATTTGCCTACTGTGAGCTCACCCTAATCTTAACCCCCAAAGCCCGGTTCGTTTGACAAGTGTGATCGCTCCGTTTAGCAGTCCCTGGCTCGGTTGGAAGAGGTGGGCCAGAGCATGTTTCAGTTATAGATCAGTGAGTGTGAGCGCTAACTGCGCTGGAGTACAGATCTTCTGCTACGTGCTGCATGACTGCATGAATATTTTTCTGCAGCAAAAGCCATAGCTGTGTACAGCAATATATTGTGAGAGGGCCGCATGTTACTGCATCTCATACTACTCACGACAATAAACCACAAGTTAACAATGCACTCCACTGTGATGAGCAAGAGCACTTCTCTGCTGTATTCTCGCACTACCGGAAACTTCCTATTTCCCATTTATGAAGTTGTGATTATGAGCTCGTTGCATTCTTTTCTGTAAAAAATAACAGTGGACAGCGGTTTGTGAATGTTGATGCTTAGCCTGAATAATTTGATCGGGATCATCCCCTCCTGTGACCCATGATTCGTCTGTATGTATATTCAGAGCCAGTGAGCAACGGACTTTCATAATAAAATGTAAAAAAACACCTGTGTTACTGTGTGATAAAATAATTATCACGTTAATCAATTAACCCAGCCCTACTTGTTTCATAACAGATTTATTTAAACATTAAATAATTGAGACAGCACTAACGGTTAAAATAAAAATTAAATGATTAAAATATAGTCTATTGTTCTGTGAAATGCTCTTCTCTGCACTTCATTTCTCTGTAGCAAACTAGCGCGCTGTGGACACTGATGACTTTCCTGAGGTAAATGAAATGCTAAATGTCATTATGTTTACAAGCTATTTAATTGACGTGTTTCTGCTGTTGAAACGGTGAGGCACGAGAAGTTAATTCATATTCAATTTTGCATTAAAACTAGAAAACTAGCATTTATACAGTGATCTGTCACACCACATCGTGTCAACGGCATTTCTATTGTTTAAATTTCCTGAAAAAAAACGACATAAAAAAAAGACTTTATTTCTCATCCAATTAAACAATATATAAAAGAGGAAGTTTCCAATTAAGTTCTGCTCATGCAGTGGTTAAACTAACGCTGTATTTGTCCGTTACATATGCGTACTGAACTGTAAGACCTGCACTGAAATTTCTCAGTACAAATACGTGTAACATAACACCCCTAACCTCCACATGCATGACTAATACTTTTATATTACAAGCGGACATAAACTGACACTAATTATCCAAACCATTGTAGTATAAGAGTTTACAGATACGACGCTGGTGGCTATCGGTAAAAGTTCAATACTCTAAAAACTACAAGCACTGAATGTCCAAATAGTTTGAGGAACACAGGCCACAACTGTTCATTTCTATGACAGAGACGTGAATAGAAAGCAAAGTTCAAGAACCAGTATAGCAGTATTGTTAAACAATGAAGTTTTCATCAGGCAACCTCTCAAACTAATCAGTTGGCTTTGAGCGCGCGGTCTGATGATTCTAGTCAAATCGTGTTCGGAGCGGCAGTATTTTTGGAATATGAATACCTACCTTTCCCACATTCGTGCACAACACTGTGACATCTTGTTTAACATACAGTCCACTGTAACACATCCTAACACAAAAGTGAGAAACACTTACCCTCTCTGTGGCCTTGCTTTTCTGAAATGTTACTCCTGTCAATCTGTAGAAAGAACAGTCGTACGGTTAGACTGGCATTTTATCAATGAACATCTGTGCTGATTCCCAGTACTTGTGGACTTGCTGTCCTTTACCATGCTGAGAAAGACACAGGGGCTCATTTGATGTCTTGGTGTATTATTTATACCGGCTCTATTAAAGTTGGGTTTTTCCCTTTACAATCAAGCCACGGAGATGGACAGGTCTTGCAAGAGAGTCAATGCTGTACATCCTGCCAATGTCTGATAAGGCCTGAACAGGTCAGTTACCAGCACTGGCTTTATCTAATGAAGCCTAATGTAATGCAAAAACACAATACAGGGGTGTGTTGCTCCTCTGTATACATTAAATAGTATAAACCTTCATTGCAAAATCTTTACTTTCTCCTCACAATTTTGGGCATTTCTTCTGAATGGTTACCTGTATGATTAAAGGTGTCAATAAATATTAGTTGTAGGAAATAAGGATAAAATATCCCATTAACCCCACCTAATAATGTCAACTAGGTTTAAAAACATAGTTCATTACCAAACACAGCAGAAGTACACAAATACACCAAAGAGTCTATTAACAAGCAATCACGTCTATCAAAATGGGCCTTCTTGCTCTTCATGGTGGAGCTCTTATTCAATAGCATATAATCAATCTATGTTTTCTTTTTCCTGAAAAGCTTTTACCTACAAGCCTCCCATTCTAGACGTAACCTGTTATTTCTATGCTATACCAAACTAAAACTGAAGGTCGCAACACTGCTAACAGAATAAAGCATTCCCAACAGAACAGAGTCCACATTAGGTTACCATTGGATTCTACACAGACTAGTCCTGCTAAAGTCCTGTCAATATAATGTGACTCCATGGATTCCTCAAGTCATTTTCAGATAGCTGTATGCATTATACCTTCACAAAGGTTTTGGCTATGAGATAAAAAGCACACTCGTCCATTAGGAAGCTCTTATCAAATGATAGTGACAGCTCACGTGACAGTCCTGAGCAGCAGCTTTCTGTTTAACAGGCCTCTGAGCTCAAAGAGTCCAGAGACTGACATTTCTCACTTATAACACGTTTTACTGACAGACTAGACTCAGCTATATGGGCACTTGCAGACTAAGCTAGACAAAAACTGAATGTGAAGGCCTCAGAAGCAGTTTTGAGTAGTGTAACGTTACTGATTTTTTTTCATTAGCACGTTAGCGTTGAAACAAGAAAGCAAAAGCTCTATCAGGAAGAGACATTTCCATTCGCTGCTAGTGCTCAGATAACTTTTGCTGGGATCGATTCCTCATTTTGATGGATATGAGAGTAAGCCACAAAGTTGTATTTTACTTGAGCCCTTTTCAAATGGGGGACATGACAGGCCCTATGTGCTAAAATCTTAACACTACTACTATACGAACACATTTGCTGCGTTCATATAACGTTACGTGCTCATTTAGCCGGGGAGTGACCATGCGTTTTCCAAAAGGACCTCTAGTTTGTTCATTTCGAGAGCGATCGCAGTGAAAACACATGCGATGTAAAGACCGCGTGTGCAACACAACACAGGGAGCGACCTGTCCCGAGTCCTGCTCGTCAACTGCATCTTTTTAATAGCTTTGCATCGCTACGCTCCTCTGAGATGCTAAACTTAGCAGAGCAGCTACAACAGCACGCTGTGGTTACACGAGTTTCGATCACTCTCGACGCAGCTGTGCATGCACTACTGCTCAAACAGTAACTATGCGAGACATAAGCCCCTTGGGCGAGCGGTGGTCGAGTTGCTTTTACATAATGACGCATGTTAGCGCGTGCAAGCGACCGTAAACAACCACCAGTTAGCTCGCGCAGCTACAAAAATCAACACTTACCCTCGATGCCCCCTTTTGCAAACGGAGGTAACTGAGTAGGTATGGTGTGCTGACACGGGGGAATGATTGTGTAGTGGGATTTGTGAGTTAATAGTTTTCTCTGATTACGTCTACCCACGACAACCTACTTTCTGGGTGGAAGAGGGACGGTGCAAAATGGCTGTCTTTCCTGCATGCACCATCACATTTATTAAAAGGGGAGTGGGGTGGAGCCTTTGTCGCAATGGATTGGTTAAAAATTTACTTTTGGTGTCAAAACATTGATAGACACGTCTATAATACAAAAATATATATTAGTCTTTTACGAAAATTCGTATATAAATACGTAAAACAATAGTTAAAAGCAATTGGTTAGAAAGCGCCCCCCCTTGTCTAAGGAAGTGATGTGCGCTTCTCTCACATGGTCATTCAAGTCAATAAAAGCCCAAGAGGTCTTCATGGAGAGATAAACATCAAATGATAGTAACTGGCAGGCTGGTTAATGTGAACACATCAGTGCAGTCTGTGCAGTTGTGTTGGTGTTATTATGGGTTTGATATTAAAATGCAATATAATAGCATTCACAATCATAAGGAAACACAAACACTGCAATAAGGACATTAACCACGTTTTACATGCACAAAATTGTACGACTGGTGTTCATATACTGGTGTTATCCTTAAAAGAGGATTGCATTCTACTGGAATACTGTGCACGTGTGAGAATATTACAAATAAACTAAGACATAACACATATCTCCTTTTTATTTAACATACTGCCGGTGTTCATTGTTGCCTCTTTTACACTGTAGTCCTTTGTATAAGTGTAGATTATAATGAAATAGATTCATTGATGTTCATTCATAAACATTGACACGAATGTTCGATAAACTGCAAAATGACACGAGACTCTAACAAATGTAAGCCATGACTTTAATAAGTCTCCTCACAGAATGCGTTTCTTCGGTATCAATGACATCTGGTCAGTGGCTAAAGGCGTTCTTGATTCTGTGAATTTATTCCCTTAACAGTCCGTGTCCAACAAATTAACCTCCAAAACAGAAGATGGCATTGTTGAGGATCTTAACATGCGTCGAAGAAAAAGCTCTTCATGTGAAGTGAATATGAAGAGGAGTGGAATTAAACTCCTGTGACGCGTTTGAAGTTGTGCATGCTGTTCGTTTACATGAGGAACAATGGCGAGTGTTTTAGCAAGGACTTTATTTTATCCCACACTCGCTTACAATGTTGTCATGGAAAAGATCACTTCCAGGCATTGGTATAACCGCGTGGATCCTACTGTCATTCTTGGTGCTCTTCCATTCAGGTCAATGACAGAGGAGGTAAGATATGTAGCTTTACAGTGTGATAATTACCAATATGATAATTATGATTATACCTACTATATTTATAAAATATCACAGTATCAAAATCCAGGCTTGTTTCAGGATTGACCTAACGCCTCTTGTCTCGTTTGGCTTTAGTTGGTCCAAAAAGAGAAAGTCAGAGGAGTTATTACTATGAATGAAGAATATGAGACAAACTATTTCTGCAATTCAGCTGAGGTAAGTGCATCTGCCAGCTCTGTCAGTCATTACCAACTAATCACATGTCAGTTTAGATCTATGGATGTTTTTCTTCTTCTTCTGTTGGTTATATAACAGGAGTGGCGAGCTGTTGGCGTTGACCAGATCAGACTCAGCACGGTGGACCTGACAGGTGTTCCCAGCCTAGAGCACATTCACAAGGGTGTTGACTTCGTCTTGAAACATCGAGAGCAGGGCACCAGTGTCTATATCCACTGCAAGGCTGGCCGCTCACGCAGTGCAACTATTGCAGCCGCATACCTCATCAGGGTGGGTATATACACTTCATATACATACACACTCATCATGGGAGTCTGCATACAATAACAAAGCCAGCTCTATGTCATAGCTCACCACTGTGAATAATATTTGTCATTGTGTGATTGCATTTTTTTAAATTAATTTTTTTATAATCTTTTGTCTCTTAATATTGCTGGTGGAAAATTCTGGAGAGGAAAAAATGATATCGGTCAGTTCATGTGATGCTGATCACTTCACTACTTAAAACCCAAATATGCAGAATTCAAAGGGACTTTTATACCCACGCTTAAGTTCTCCTTTTTTAATAATAAACCATACACAATTCCACTGAGAGACATACAGTATATTCTTTATATTAATTTATTCCTTTTTTACAGGGTAGGGGGAGTCCTTATCCAAAGGAATTTAATTATTCAGTGAAGTCAAGTTGTTTGTATTAATGCATATTACTGCAAGTTTTTATTGTAACACAGTTATATTAAATGTTTAGCTACTTACATCTTAACTAATACTCAGACAACATTAAAACTTTAATGAGTGCTATTACATCAGACCAGACTAAAAAGGTTAGGGGTGCTCCGATCACGATCGGCCGATCGTTATGCGCATCTCGTCAGTAAAGCCGGTTCTCTAATCAGCCGTTAATTCCATCAGGTGCGTGATTTCACATAGAGCGGCTGTTACTACACAGAGCTGTTGTTAATAGAGAAGATGCGCAAATCCACTTCATTTTCAGTGTTTATTGGCGCATCTTCTCAGTTAGCACCCCTAAAAAATTTAACTTTGAAACTTTTTGTCATCCTAAAAACAAAAATATCTTGTTGGTAAAGGAGTGCAGCAAAGTAGCATAAGAATATCAAATATTGAGGAGGAGGGGGCAGTTTGTCCCTATATAATTGTTGAATTGTCGTTCTCAGTGTCTATAGTGGTTACAGCCATGTGTTAAATGTTTGTTTTGCTTTCACAGCTGCACTGTTGGAGTCCAGAGGAGGCCTGTAAGGTGCTGGCCTCAGTCCGGCCTCATGTGCTGATCCGCTCAGCCCACTTGGAGACTCTGCAGGAGTACTACAAGCAAGTGTGCGCTTCAGAGTCCAGCTAGAAGATAGAGTGTACAAATGCTGACAATAATGCCAATTCTGTTATATTGTAGAGCCTTAATAAGTTGTTTTTCCTTGTTGGAGTGCATATTTTTCTATATATTCTTTCAATAATCAGTGTACTGTAAATAAAATCAGACCTAAAGCTATAATAACATCCATCTGGATTACACTGTGAATAAAACAATATTGTTGTTATTTCTATTACCTCAGAAGTTTTAGTCCAGGGGTCACCAAACTCGGTCCTGGAGGTCCAGTGTCCTGCAGAGTTCAGCTCCAACTTGTCTGGAAGTTTCAAGTACCTTATTTGCCGGACTATAAGTCACACTTTTTTTCATAGTTTGGCTGGTCCTGCGACTTCTAGTCAGATGTGACTTCTTTATCAAAATTAATTTGACATGAACCTACCTTCCACTCCTGGAAAACACATGGAAAATTTGAGAAAATGTAAAATGTCCTGGAAAATGTTTTTTAGAATGTAATTGTGTTATCCTTTAGCCAAGAACGAGCAGTTTACCACTGGTCTGAAACAATTTTAATGTTAGTAGTAGAAAAACGAACGGCCATAAACCGGAACAGGTGTTACACCGAATTCTGTAACCTTTGTAGGCATGCAGTGATGGTACTAGGTTAAGATTAGGAGTAGGTTTAGGTCTCTATGAGTAGGTTGGATAAGCTCAATACAGCGCCTACTATAGGGTCACATAATTTAGTTGGTGACAAAAAATTGTACATCAGCGGCCTGTATTTGCTCCAAACGTGCCATTTACCCGCTCTTTTGTTTTATTTCAGCCGACATCTGTTCCGGACTTGCATACGAACTGTGTTGCAAGCATCTTCCAAAATGTCATTTGTGTGGAAATATTACGAAGTCTGTGAATAGGAGGGGGAAATACTGTGGCAGACAGAGCAGCTCACTGTTAACGATGAGCGAAATATTGGAAGAAAATCCCTAATGCTGAATTGGGAATTAGAAAAGGTTAGATAGTATCTTCATCTTGCCTCCATATAATGAATATTAAAATAGTGTTTATAATGCTGCACTTGGCATTGATGTGTTTCCCAACGTTATCCAGTGGTGAACTTTAAGAGAAGCATTTCAGTGATTCAGTGACTTGTTAACTAATCATTTTGATTAATATCAAAAGGGGGGTACTTCTGTACAAAATTGATACTGATTTTTTACAGATATAAAAATAACTGCAATATCTTTCTGCAGCACTGGTAGTAACAAGTAAAGAACACTGATCTGTTTTTTACTTGACCCTTTTAAAGCAATACTTACTTGAAAAATATTTGAAGGTTACATGCCATTATTTTCAAATATAATTTTCTTTAATATCATTATAGCATTAATAATTGACTGGTTTATTTTCTTTTTCAAATTGTTTAATAAAATAATTAAATATTTTTTTTGATATATTGCTGAAATTAGATCTGGAAATTATTTTTGTTATGTTTAATTAAGAGCTCATATTAAAGATCAGATTTTTTTTTAAGTCATGGCCATAAACTATGTTTTTAGAGACTTCTGTAGAGATTAATATATTAAGGCATAATCCTGGAAAAGTCTTCAGAGCCATGGAAAATGATCACTTAAAGAGTGAGGGAACCCTGAGTGAATTTACAAATATTAATTATTTTTGATTGAGTTAGTGATGTTATGTTTTTTTTTTCTCTCTCTCTCTCTGAGCTTCTAGCTGGCTTCTTTGTATTAGGAGTTGTTAAAAAGACTGCATCTGGCAATTGGTGTTTTGTTTCTTTGTGCATGTTATATACTGTATAAGGTCATGATATTTTATAATTATAAATAAGGAAATCCTATCTACACAGCTTAAAAGAGCCTATGCATTTAATGAATTTTATATGATTAAATACGATAATGAAACAGAGAGAGACCTTTTGGAATACATTTTAATAAATATGATTACAAACAACAGTGATGGTCTGTTTTAGTGAAATCAACAGGGCAGTGTTTTATCCCTGAAAGGTGTACTGTTCCATATTTGAAACATGATTTTCTAGTGGCTTTACATTATCAACATGATCAAAATTTTGCTCAAACACCTATTGTATACATTTTAATGTATTACATGCTTTCTTCCCTCTGATTGATGGATTGATAATTAACATGTTATTAGTATGTAAAAGGCCATTTATTCAAAATCTCATTGATTTACACTACAATCAGAATTTCGAAATTACTTCTGCATCATACAACTGCATCAAATTGCCAATTTATATTGTTATAGCCTATGAGCTTGTTCCTGTAGCTCAATTGGTAGAGCATTGTGTTATCAAGCGGTTGTGTTATCAATGTTGGGGGTTTGATTCCCCGGGAACTCGTGATAGGTTAAAAATGTTTAGCCTGAATGCACTGTCCATTTAAGCGTCTGCTAAATGCATAAATTTTATTTAATTTAAAAGCCTGCATCAAATATGAAAAAAAGGCATAAAACACATATGCAAACTTTTTATATTTATATTTTGTCTTATAGTCAATTTAACTACTTAAAAACCGATTTTCCGACTATTATTCCAAATATCAGCCCAAACAGAGATAGAGGGCTCGGTTACCGGTATGGAAGCTTGAAACAATGGAAGTTGATCTTAAGTTACTTCGAGTCAAAGCAGTAAGTAATAGTACAGACCTGGCAGCAGAATTTTATAAAGATATAGATTTTAAATATAAAGAGTATGTTCAGATTTATACAAATGGATCAAAGGATCCAGAAACAGGAAAGACTGGATCTGCAGTTTACATTTTTAATCAAAGAGGGAAGGAAATACAAGAATGAAGGAAAAATGCTATGAGATTCAACTGACGTGGATTCCTGCTCATATTGGCACTGTGGGTAATGAGAGAGTGGACAAGTTAGCTAAACAAGCTGTTAAAAAAGAGAATATTGAAGTAAATATTAAGTTGTCAAAGTCTGAAGGAAAGAGTGTAGTATGGAAAGAAGCCATTAGAGAATGGCAAAATCAGTGGGACAGGGAAACTAAAGGGAGACATTTGTATGCTATTCAAAATAAAGTAGGGGTTGTGAAGAATAGGGGAGGGAATAGAAAAGAAGAAATAGTTATGACAAGATTAAGGATAGGTCATAGTAATCTGAATAGCACATTACACATTATAAGAAAGCACCCAACTGGTTTTTGTGGTTGTTGTCAGGTTGCAGAAACTATAGAGCATGTGTTGTTGAGTTGCAAACAATATGAAGAACAGAGGAAAAATATGATGGAAGAGTTAGGAAAAGTTGGAATAATAGGGACAGGAATGAGGGAAATACTGCAAAGTGAGGAGAATAAACAAAGCAAAGGAAATATTTTAGTTTTTTTTATCAAGAACAGGTCTGATGAGAAGAATATGATGTAAATGGATATTAAAGGAAAATAAATCCGGAAGATGGCGGTAGTGCAACAATAACGTATGCAAGCTGCCGATAAACCCTAAAGAAGAAGAAGAAGAAGAAGAGGGCTCGGTCCATAGACAGTAGGCTCGGTCGTGCCCATAGACTGTGGTCGTGCCGCCTGAAGATGGCAGCAGTGCACTGCGGAACGCACGCGCACCGTCAGCGTCAGCAGATCTCGCGAGGAACGACGCGGTGAGGGAGAAAAGATGGCGGCCTCCTTGGTTCGACTGGTCCGCAGAGGTTTTGGAAGAAGTCTAAATGGTAAGAAATAAGCAAGAGCAGCCCTGTCCACTTTGTGACTAATTATTTACGTAATCACCATTATGAGCACTCTGCAGGATCTACAACCCACTCTTCTATGGTTAGGCTTTTCCCCGCTGTTGACCTTTCCTCTTCCTCCATCATAATAACATTGTCGACTGATTACATTTATAACCTCAATTATGCAAGTCATGCTTCTCAATTCACATATCGCCCTTCTAGAGAGAAGGATTTTTATTTTATTATTTGCAAATTTTCAGGAATTATTCATTTTGAGTTGGTCAGACACAAGCTACTAATTTAACTCATTTTGATGTTCCATCTGAAGCTGTAACTGCATTAATCTCTATCAATCTCTCATAGTTGCTAGACAGAGCCCTGCGGTTGTCCAGACAAGAACAACGACAACTGAAACCAGGCGTGAGTAGATTTGGGGAATTGGGTTTGTGATTGTTTTTTAACGGGGCGGGCTGTTGATGTTTAAATATGTTTTTGCTTTAGCTACTGTAAGGCCCAAGGATCCAGTCACACACACTCAGCTTTCAGAGTTTGGAGAATACATTGCAGAGATTCTCCCCAAATATGTGCAACAAGTTCAGGTCAGTTATTCTCAAATTCACCGTTTCAGATGACCAATTTGTGAAATATATTGAAGATGCGCTCTGCAGTTCCTCAGAAATGGTTTTCTCATTTACAGCATTTTGTTTGAATTGTAGGTGACTTGCTTTAATGAGCTGGAGGTAATGATCCACCCAGAAGGGATTATACCTGTTCTCACCTTCTTGAAGGATCACACAAATGCTCAGTTCCACAACATGACTGACCTGACAGCCGTGGATGTCCCTACAAGGCAGTGCCGCTTCGAGGTGTTTTATTTATTGTATTTGATTTAGATTTTTAATATATTTATGTAAAAATAACATACAAAGGTGCATACTCTGGATGGGAGAAATTATTAGCATGGAAAAATCCCATCCATTTAACTGAATAAAACATTTCAGAAACTGTTCTGCAAAGGATTGATAATCCAATTATTTCCTTTTCAGATTGTGTATAATCTGCTGTCCCTGCGTTATAATTCTCGTATCCGCCTGAAGACCTACACTGATGAGCTGACTCCTCTTGACTCCTCTGTGCCTGTGCACCGGGCAGCTGACTGGTATGAGAGAGAGGTATGTGTCTTATTGTGATCAGCTGAGGTTTCATGAACAAGTTTTGAGCTTTGTGTTTTACATACTATAAAAATAGACGTCTGTTTTGTCTGCGGTATACTCCGACACAAGCTTCAGTGCTCATGCAGTGAAGCCCCTGAGCTTCTTCCCACCTGCTGTGACACACTGTGAATGACTGTGAATGTCTTGTCAATGCTCCATGGGATCATGCAGCATAGCTGATATTTCATTACAGATTTGGGACATGTTTGGAGTTTTCTTCGCAAACCATCCAGATCTGAGACGCATCTTGACAGATTATGGCTTTGAAGGTCATCCATTCAGAAAAGACTTTCCTTTGTCTGGATACGTCGAGGTAAATGCACTGAATATGAATTCTGTTACTGTTTACTGAATATTGTTTCTTGGTCTCAGAAATGTTGTTGTTAAACTACAAATGCTGCTGCTATTCATCAAAAAATCTTTAAAAAATATATCATGATTTCCACAAACATATTAAACTGCACAGCTATTTTTAATATCGATAAGAATAAGAAATGTTCCTTCAGCACTAAATCAGCATGTTAGATTTCAATAGGATCATGTGACACAGAAAAATGGAGTCATGGCTGCTGAAAATTCAGCCTTGCCATCACAGGAATAAGTTACATTTAAAAGTATTTTAAAATAGGACCTTTTTTTTTTAAGTTGTAATAATATTTCACAATATTACTGTTTTATTACCGTAATATTACCGTATTTTGATCAATTAAATGCAGCCTTGAACTTGATAGACTCCTTTCAAAATTATTAAAATAGTAGTGTGTTTCAAGGTATCGAGCTATTAATGTTTTGATTTTAAACATTACTTGGTGTGGATCATGTAATGTTGAATATTTTTCTTCCCCTTCTTCGTCAGGTACGTTATGATGATGAAGTGAAGCGGGTTGTGGCTGAACCTGTTGAGCTCGCCCAGGAGTTCCGTAAGTTTGACTTGAACAGTCCATGGGAAGCGTTCCCTGCGTACCGCGAGCCTAAAGATGCTCCTAAACTGGAGTCTGGGGACAAACCAGCAAAGTAACCCCCCCCCCCACCCAACCCTCCGGCTGTGACCCTATTAGAGTTCTTATCACACCCTCAGAACGTATTTATGTAAATAACATCCTATGGTACATCTAAATAAAACAATGAAAACTGCTCCTGTTTCAGCATATTATTTCTTACTTTATTATTATTATTATTATTATGTTTTTTTTTTTGCAAACATGTCTACCATTTGACACTCGTTAAAAACAGACACGCACAAAAATGTGCTCTTTCAAAACTTTGAATCAAAATTATGCATTTATATTCTATAAGAGTTTTATGTTAAGAATTGTAGCCAGTGATATTCAAAATAAATCTCTTTTGTGGTAACACTCTTTTAATTGTAAAAGTGTCATGAATGCAGGAGAATAGAATGAACAGTTTAGATATCTCCACTTACCGCTACAAAAGATAATAAGTCATATATCGATGGGTTATTTTCAAAAAGATCTTTATCTACAAAGTTTTGCCTACAAAAGTATTTTATTGCTATACAGGAATTTCATTGCACACAGCAATCTCTCCTCCATAATGAACTGTTTTTCCGTTTACCAATCTCATTACAGTTTGTGGCAAGTCAGCTATTCAGTGAGAGCACATAAATGAGCTCTGGATCAACCAGCGGGTCGGCTGCCTGCTGCTAAAGTGTTCTCTCATTCCTACATGAGGGGAGCACTGCAGCAATTGTTGGTTCTGGCATATACAGTATATTTGCTAATTTATTGTGCAATGTCTTTAATGTCATTTTCTTTATACTATCATTTACTAGTGTTGACTTTTAAAACATCACATTAATGAATAAATATTTCTAATTCAAGAATATTGAGTTCTCTAGGATGAAAGACTTATTTCCCATCTTCCTTCTTCAGCCTACGGAAGTCCTAAGAGGCCATGGGTTGTTGTTATTCTTTATTGATCTCGACAGAACAAAGATTGTTCTCTCAGTTACACAACTGCGCCAACAGGTGGCAGTATAGACCTGAATATAACTGACAACAATACAATTCTGCGTAGGGCACCCATTTGACCAGCAGCGGCCCTGTTAAAATAAATTGCAGGGATTTTTCAATATTTACTCAATTCAGATATTTGAATACTTAATTTAATTTATTCATCATAGAAAAATCATTCTAAAAGTTTAAATATAATTGGTAGGAGTGACAGCAATATAATAACACTAATGAAAAAGTAAGGCATATACATTATATTTGCTAATTTATTGTGCAATGTCTTTAATGTCTTTAATTCCACGGGGAAGTTGTGGCCTAATGGTTAGAGGGTTGGACTCCCAATCGAAGGGTTGTGAGTTCTAGTCTCGGGCCGGACGGTATTGTGGGTGGGGAGTGCATGAACAGCTCTCTCTCCACCTTCAATACCACGACTTAGGTGCCCTTGAGCAAGGCACTGAACCCCCAACTGCACTGAACCCCCAACTGCTCCCCGGGCGCCGCAGCATAAATGGCTGCCCACTGCTCACAGTGTGTGTGTGTGTGTGTGTGTGTGTGTGTGTGTGTGTGTGTGCATTTCGGATGGGTTAAATGCAGAGCACAAATTCTGAGTATGGGTCACCATACTTGGCTGAATGTCACTTCACAGAAATGTCACTTCACAGAAAGTGTTTACATTCAGAGTTTTTATTTGGTTTGCTTCTGAGGACTGGCTTCTTCCACAATAAGAATCCAGCATACACTGAAACCACTTTTACGGCACTTAACAAAGTAGCGCATACGGCACAGACATTAAAAAGCTTATCCAGCACTCTTTCACAAAGTTTTTTATCGTATTAAACCCATACAGAAACGTACATGAAACCAGGCACAGAATTAGAAATAAAAACATTCACTTATATAGAAATGGATAAAAAAAAAAAAAGATATTTACAGTTGGGAACCGTGCACTTCATATTACAAATGCTTTATCACCTAAACAAATCTTTGTGGCTGTGAACACAAACCAATATGAATTATACAATCTGATCGATACCTTTGATAGATATTCATTCCAAAATATAAACATCAATATTTGTTGAACAATTTCCCAAAATGATAAGCATCAGTTGATGTACAGTAGATATATTTGGCAGTGAATAAAGTTATTGTTTCTTTAGAATCTGTCAAGCTTCTGTCCAAGCATAGTGTAAGACTTGAAGAACCTCAGACACTTCGATCTTCTGGGATACGGCATACAGGCATCCGTTTTGACATCTCGCTGAGAGAAGATGCGAGAAGAGCTCCTTTCTCACTTATCCTTTTCATCCACTTCCTTCCCGTCCTTCCCTCACTCAGAATGGTCAAGAGCATAAGATAATGTTCTACATGAATGCAAGTGATATTCACAGTCATGTTTGGTGTCATTTGAATTGCCTCCATGCAACTGGTACAATGGTCTCAATTTTACAAGTAGACTCGAATACTATAGAGGGTGTGCTGTTTCCCAGTGTCTTTCAAGCTAATTAACATCTGTCCCGAATATGTGTACATTCTCCATGTCTAGGCCTTAATAAATGCAAATTCCAATCCTCCCTGTTTCCATCTTTAGGATGTTTGTCTTGGTCTGAGTGCTTAAGGAAAGGAGGATCAGGGTGCCTGTGTAGCCAGATTGACCCATAGTGTAGAGCAGGGCTATTCAAATCTTGTCCTGGAGGGCCAGTGCGGTGCAGAGTTTGGCTCCAACCCTAGTCAAACACACCTGAGCATGCTAATCAATGTTTTTGGGATCATTAGAAAATCACAGGCAGGTGACTTTGATCAGGGTTGGAGCCAAACTCTGCACTGCATTGGCCCTCCAGGGCAAGATTTAATAACCCTGGTGTAGATGGTATCCACACACTCCATACTATGTATTTTTCTTAAGTCAGGTATGCATCCTTTACTTTAGATTCACCTTTGAGGATTTGATGTCTTGTAATGATTTGTTTTGATATCTCCGAATTGACAATGTGACTGGCATAAAACATATTTACCTGATTGATAATAAATTGTTACATTCGATTTTAATCTGATTTGCTTTAAATGATAAATGTCCATAACACGGCAAATCTGCACACAGGTTAGTAAAATAATAAAATGCATCTTACGTTGAGGAGAGGGGCACACCAACTGATGTGTTAGAGCTCAGACTAACACACTGGCATTAGTCATGTTTTCTTAGACTGTAGAAGCTGATAATGGGTTTTCTGTTTAGAGCAACAGTGTTGTTGTTGACCAGTCTAAATAGGGGTGAGCCTCAACTTTTGATTATTCAGACAAAGCAAAAGGACAAACTTCTTACATACTGTGTTTAGTTTTTTTTACTTGCACGTAGTGTAGCAGACCGTACAGTTCTATTTATTTATTGTTATCTGGTGTCTTAAAGAGCCTCTAACACTATTTTGTTACTTTGTACCACTGGTGCATACAATGACAATAAAGATTCATTCATTCATTCTTTTACGTGTGTTCAGCTGTATGGGGACTAAGTGATATAATGTGTGATCAAAGTAGGTACAGGAATATTCTAATATTCTAGAACATTAGTCAGTCGACTCTGTCTAATGACCAAGACTGATGAATTTGTGAGTTGTGAGACTCGGAAGTGTTATAGCAATCCGAATTAATGTACAATAAGATTAAAGAGTTAAATAGAATAATCAGATGTCTAAATGATGCTATGGACAATCAATAATAATTGGCATTCTAACCTAAATCCAAGGTCATAATACAATGGAGTCAGATTAGAATTTACTTTAAATGTAATTACTTTGCACATTAAATAGACTGAACACACTGTAAACCTTCAACCACCGTTGGATACTTTCGTTGGGCCAGTTGGGTGGACCTTTTGACAGTAAATTTATTGATGCGGTCCTGTGTTTGAATGTGTAGTGCTGTTCTAAAACCTGCCCGATCATTGACTGACTGTGAATTTCACTACATGATTTACTGGAAGGCAATCGTTGTCATTACTGTTTTTTGTTCCATATACAGATTTTACACTGGAAATAATAGATGAAAAAGCAGAAGACGGTGCTCTCGTGCAAATCTTGCATGCAAAAGCTTCAAAGACAATAACATTTCTTATTTGAAATATGCATGCATTTAACATTTGTATTTAAACACAGTTTTGAACTGGAGCTCTCTAATGAACTGCCTTTGAAGTGAATTTCAGATTTTTCAATAAAGCTGTATATTTGATCTTTTATATTGGCCTTAAAGTCACCATGAAATCAAAATGGACAATTCTTATTTTTTTATGGAATCTCACAGTATTTAATTTAAATACATTTTCCATGCACATACTTTTATTTTTTTTAAATGTTATGTGCCATCGTAATTCTTCATCAAAAACATGAATGTCCCCTCACAATAGCATCCTTCTGTAAGCTCTGGCTGGGCAGTAATCCAGCAACCTGCCACTTGTATGATATCACTCAATTAGCAAACAACAACGATCCAATAAATTCCAGATGGGCAAAATCATGTGCAGTTGTACGTTGTTTTTTCTTTTTCAATTGAGAACCTGTCACAATAGGGAAGAAAATATGATCACAATTTCTGTTTCATGATGACTTTAGGGATGCTGAGAACAAGAGCTAGAGAGATTTTGTAATATGGAATCAAACCACAGGAGTGATGAGGGACACACAGTCTCTAGAGGGTAGAAGATTTCTTGTAGGGAACTCACATATTTTCCACATAAGCGCTGCTCCAAACTTTTACCTTCCTAAAGACCCAGACTGACTGGCTCCTTGGTTGGCCTACAGTGTCTTATCTGGTTTCTGCTGCTGTGGAAGGCTTCTGTGGAGCTCGGGATACACCAGGAAGCCAGTGAAAGTGATATACTTGGCGTGATTACTGTAAGCGCCAAATCCATCCCTCTGGTGGCTGTAGAGCCAGACAGTATCTCCAGCCTGCAGTGACAACATCAGACTCTGGCTCTGCAGGGCCTTCTCAGTGTCGCTGTCATCGTAGATCATGGTCTGTACCTCCAAATGGTTTTTCATCAGCTTCACCGATAGGGTCTTATGGGGCAGCTTGCCAGCATTGAAGGAGAAGTAATAGGCTCCGGCTACTCTGCATTTGAATATACCAGAGCTCAAGTTGAAATCGTTGCCGATGTTGACAAACTCTGTGTCAAAGATGATGGGCTGGTGCTCAGGGTATCCTTGATCTACTCCCACAATACTTTGAGTGCGACCCACTGAGAATGCTGACCGCTGGTAGTCGTCTTCCTCCTCTCCATCTCTCTCGTCCTCTTCTTTTATCTGTTCATCCCGTCTCTCTTCTTTCATACTCACAGCAGTGTCTTTGGTAACTGTATTTTCATATTCAGACAATGAGTCATCGCTGGTTTTCGGTGGTTGATGGTCACTGTCATGATCTTTGCGTGTGGGTTCTTGGTAGCCATATACATCGGGGTAGATCAGGTAACCATTAAAGGTGGTGTAATGACCCGTGTTGCTGTAGATAGCGTAGCGAGGATCTCCATGAAGACGGAGCCAAACAGTGTCTCCAAAATCAAGTTGCAGCATGGCACTCTGGCTCTGTACCTTCCTCTCCTCTCCTGCGTTCTCGTCATAGACAATCGCCTGAACCTCATTGCGGTTCTTCATCAGCATGACCGACAGGTCTCGACGCGGGAACTTCCCCACCGTGAAAGAGAAATAGTATGCACCTGGAATCCTGCAGCGAAATAAGCCAGCCTTCGGATCAAAATCAGCACCGATGTTGACATACACCTTGTCGAAGGTGACGACCATCTTTGGCCCTCCCTCCATGCTGCTGGTACGTGCCACAGAGAATGCGGACCGCAGCTCCACAGCGTCAGACATACGGGCAAATGCCCAAGCGGTGGTCACACAACACAGCACACACAGCAGCGGGAGCCTGGTACCAGGCAGCATTTTAACTGCAGAGGGAATAAAGAATAATAGAACAACTCTGTTAATTATCTTCAACAAAGCCGTGACCAAAAACAAAAACTGTTTAACAATCTCATTTAAAACAGTTAAGTTTGTAAATGATAGCTGCTGCTCATTACCAAAACATCAGCTCCAAAAAAAAGAGCAATCACTATGCATACAAGTGATAGCGGGAAGGGGGATCAAAACAGAACAGATCAGTGCCTTTAGCAGATACAGCAGGAAGGGAGCTGTATTATCAGACCCTCTCTCTTTTCCTCTGAGATAAGCGGTAATAGGACACACACTGGATCAACACATCACAGCAGAACACTGGAGGTGACAGAACACCGACTGAAATTTCAGATCAGTTCTGAACAGTTTCAAGGGGGGCCCGAAAATGCAACCCCCCCCCCCCCCTTATGTTTGTGTATGTATGTGTGTGTGTGTGTGTGTGTGTGTATCTAATATAATAGCAACCAATACAAAAAGATTACAAAAACAAAATGGTATTAAAATTCATTTCTGAAGCATTTTTATTTAAATCAAGAGAGATACTGCAAAGTGATCCCATTTATTGTGATTCATCAAATGATTCATATTAAAATGGTTGTATAATGATTGTTATAGATTTGCACATCAACTGCAAATGAGCTTAGGCTGCATACAATACCTCTTATTGTGACAGATATCGTCAGCGCTCCATCTGCTGATCTATGCCCCATAGGAGTGTGTGCCTACGTGGAGAGTAGTGTACATGGGATATTGCAGGACACCTGAGAATTGTGTCTATACAATGCTGTCAAATATCCTTCATAAATTGTCTCTAAAAACCAGATCAGCAAATGGAGCAACACATCATCTTTGCCTGTTTTACTAGACCTTCGCCCACACTACTGGAACAACCGTCCCACACAATCTGCAATGCTACTGTATGTTTCCAAATTTTTCGGACTTTAACATCCTCAAGATACAGATTATACTGTTGATGGTGTCTACTGCATGAATTAAGATATTAAACCTTCAGCTTATGTTTCATTTAATGATGGATGGAGCTCATCCTCCCTTTGCAACATAAAAATGAAAAGAGAATAAATTGCAAAGAGGTTTTTGCTCTTAATCATATCTCCTGAGATGCCAGAGAAGTTGAACTTCTGTTTCATCGATCGGGTGAAACAATGAGTTAAGCTACGTGTTCTGTTTGGTACTTGAACACTTTAAGAAATATTTATGTGAAACGAGTAAATCAGCATGTGTAGGTGGTTATTTAGCTGACCTAAAAAACAATTATCTTGCCCATAAGAAGTGTATTTTATTTTAAGAAATATTAGATTTTATGGCAGAGTCTTAACTCTGATAAAGAATATCTCTTTGGATTTAAGACTTTAGCCTTTGCAACTTTACAGATGGTCTTCATGCACCAAGAGCTTGTTACCCTCCAAAGAGAAAGGAAAAATTGAAATCGCAACATAAGACCCCTTTAACATTTAATGTTTGACTGAGTGTTTACAGGATATTAAAATGTGCTGGTGGGTTAAGTAACAACAACAAAATAACAGTTTCCTCCTGTTGTTTGATCTCTATTTTTAACTGAGCAATGCTTTCATGCCCTAACAATCTGCACTGGGGAGGGAAACATCAATATTTGTCAATGCCTTTCTTGTGTTCTCAGCTACACAGATTTCCTCACCGAATGCTGAACTGCGACATCCTTTGAAAACATACAGAGTAAACCTTTCAGCTCAGTGAAGCAAAAACACAAAATTTCTATATGCAAGACCTGAGATCAAAAATGCCTTACATGCATTTAAATTAATTTATATTTTGCCCTTGTTTGCTTATGTACATGACTGTTTGTATAAAAACAACTTTGCCATATTCTTCATCTTCAATTTTCCACACCACAATCTGTCAAGAATCTTACCAGCAAACATACACTCATTCACATCCTTCTCTCTCTGAGGCAGAAATCTCCAATCTCATCCTTTCTAATCAATCATCATACTACCCTTACCAAAAAGTAGTATACTTTAAGTTTATTTTATTAAGTATACTTTATTTAGCAAGTATACAAATATCAGTGTTTTAATAGTATAATTGTAAGTGTACTGTTTCAATATTCCTTGGGACTAAATTGGCCCACTTTCTAGTATGTAAAAGTATACGTTTAAGTGTACTTTAAGTATAACAATAGCAAACTTTGAGTACACAACTAGTTTACCTTTATGTTTGCAGTTTGTACTGCAATTATACTAAAAGTGAACTTATAGGTATACATTGGTATATATTGTATTATATATTGATTTGTATATATTTTTTATATGAATATCTGAACATATAAAACATCCAAAGAAAGAACAGGGTATCTGCTTGTAAACAAAAACATTTTATTCTAGCTTCATGTATTCTTTTTTAAACACTTTAATGTGGGTAAGTTTCATAAAAAAATAAAGAAATAACATTTTGAATGAAAAGCTGAAAATAGACAATGATTTGAATTCAGAATGATAATCATTATGTAGATGGAGTAGATCAACACCCCAAAGCTTGACTGTAATTATTACCTCTTCATTGGTCGACATTTTATTCCATAACGTTATAGGTTTGATGCTGTTTTATGTCAGATGATCGTGTTAAATAGTATCTGTTGTTGTTTTTTCTTCTTCACTCATGTTTTTTGTGGGGAAATTCTGTACAGAAGATGTGTACTAGCGCCCTCTACAGTATAACGATGAAAACTTCTAGGAGCACAAGTACTGTATGGTTTAAATATATTTAGACTTTTTGTAAGTATAAGTCAAGTATACTTAAATGTAATTTTGAGTGGGAAGTAAGAAGTACATAAAAAGTAAACTAAAAGCATAGTTTCCTATTTTTAGTTTAAAAGAAGTATACTAATATTTGAATAAACTTCTTTTTCGTAAGGGTACTTGTCCACTCGATCCTATTCCATCTCATCTCCTTTAAGCCATTTTTCCTGCAGTTGTACCTACATTCACTCACATCATTAACTCATCCCTACACAGTGTTGTTTTTCCCTAAGCGTTTAGGCAGGCTTGTATAACCCCTCTACTTAAGAAACTCATCCTTAACACATCTCTTTTAGATAACTACAGACCGGTTTCTCTTCTTCCTTTCATTGCAAAAACACTTGAACGAACTGTGCTCAACCAAGTCTCTGCCTTTCTCACACAGAACAACCTCCTCGACAACAACCAGTCTGGTTTCAGAAGTGGACATTTAACCTAGACTGCCTTGCTCTGAGTTGTTAAAGCCCTAAGACTGGCAAGAGTGTATTCCAAATCTTCTATACCTATTTTTACTGGATATATCCGGTGCTTTTGACACGGTTAACCACCAGATCCTCCTGTCAACACAATTGGCAAAAGGGCATCTCAGGAACTGCACTCCAGTGGTTTGAGTCTTATAGATAGGTCCTTCAAGGTATCTTGGAGAGGTGAGGTGTCCAAGACGCAGCATCTAACTACTGGGGTTCCTCAGGGCTCAGTTCTTGGACCACTTCTTTTCTCTTTCTACATGGCATCACTAGGTTCTGTCATTCAGAAACATGGCTTTTCATATCACTGCTATGCTGATGACACTCTATTCTACCTCTCATTCCTGCAGATTTTCTTTATTCAACACCAATAAGATCAGGCCCTTTTTAACACAAGCATGAATTGTGTTACTCTCAATGATGGTGGTAGATGATAACTCGGGGAGAAGAATTGTTGAATTAAGTCGTTATTTTTTAAAGTCGTTATAGTTTTCTTTGCACACAAACACTATTCTTGTAGTTTTGTAAACTTATGGTTGAACCACTTTTGTCACATGGACCATTTTAACATTTCTGTGCCTTGACTGTGGTAGTTGCCTTGCTCTCTACGGAGGGTCAGAGAGCTTATCATAATTATCAAATTATCAAAAATATCTTAACTTGTGTTCTGAAGATGAACCAAGGTCTTATGGGTTTGGATGACATGAGGGTGATTAATGACAGAATTTTTGGGTGAACTACCCCTTTAAGCAAACTGAGACTTGCATATAATGGCTCTTTTGTTGATTTTGTTTGCTTTCATTGTCCTCATTTGTAAGTTGCTTTGGATAAAAGCGTCTGCTAAATGACTAAATGTAAATGTAATAGTTGGATATACATCATAATAGAGTATACAGTAAGAATTGTTCCTTCATGTAAACTTTAAGCTATGTAAAACACATTAAGTGACTAAGTGTAAATACCCCCTTACATCACCGAAATTGTGATATAGTAACAATAGACAATCAGACACCACTGGACGCTTCTCCGTGGACTGATACTAGGTGGCCTTTAGCATTCACAAAGCTTTTGCTGTGAGATGCAATACATTATTGACACTCCTTCTTGTGGATATAATCACTTTTAATCACATGAAACACTAACAATCATCAACAGGAGCACTAAAGTGATCTAAAGCAAAATGTGATTGCAGGTAAAGAGTGGACACAATTGGCCTCAGCGAAACTCCACTCAGCACATGAGGAGCAGTGTCTGTGACATGGCTGTGGTGTTTAATGAGGGTCTGTGGAGTGTTGGCATACACTGAAGAGTTCAGTGCCTGTAAGTGTATGCTCCGGGGCCTAGTTATCTTCTCTCTCTTTCTCTCTCTCTTTCCCTAACAGCCTTTGGTACCACACTCTGATACTGTCACTTCCATTCAACCATTCAGCAACACACACACACACACACCCTCTATTCTGGCTGCATACTCTAAATCTCAAAAACACAAAGGCAAAATACAGCAGTCTTTACTTCTATTACCAGAAGAGTAGGATATAGTTGCTGGAGTTCAGTAGAAAAAAAAAAAAAAGATAAGTTGTATTAATCAACGACAGAAGTAGTACAGGAGGAAGATGAAAGACAAGTGAGACATTTAAGTATTGGGACAATGACAGTCACCACTCTCTGTGTGTAACAAGGGCTTGAACCCGACAGCTGGCATCTCGGGAAACTCCTAGCGACAGACAGAATCAGTCATTCTGCACATTTCATTAGACTACTAAGTGGTTGTAAATTGAGCTACTATCAATTTGAATATTTTTTTTTGCGTCAATATGTCACTCTGTAATCTGCTGCAGTCAGACTGAATAAAGTTAGGTACTGGCACAGCTCTTTGGCTGCCCTGTACAGTATTTGTGCGTGTGTAATCTGTAATCTGTCATCTGTGATATGGGTAATGACCCAGCGTACAGATAATGAAAACCAATAAAAACACAACTCCTCTCCTGTTAGACTACAGCTAAATATGTGATGCACAGCCTACTGTGAAAATAAACATATATAATAATACCTCACTCAGACTCATCCTATTTAATTATCTCACTGTCCCTGATAACAACTCAAACAAATACACCATTCTACACGTGAAAAGGTTACAGATATTTACAGTAATTGTATAGAGCCAAGAAATTAGTCTGAAACTTTGCTATAAATACATATACTGTATACATAAGGAATTGTGTAATAAAAACAGTGTTATGTGCCCTTGCCATAGAATTCACTCTCCGCGCATCCAATTAAACATGCCGGGGATATGAATCAAAGCTAATGAACACATTTCATTTACACTGATCTTTGCAAAATAAAACATCTTTGACTAGAACAGCATGTGCTTTAGTGTTTGATTTTTGCCTTGGAAACGTGTAATACCCTTCCTCTATCTTAACCTACATGCTAACATCTATAAATAGGGACATGGACATTTATTGGGAAGCCAGATAGTCATTTCATACAATTTTAATGAGTTTATCTGTATAAATATTCAGTTTCCTATTCCACACGCACATGTATGGTGAAGCTGAATGGGTTTTAGTGTCTTCGGGGAAATCTCCCTGGCAGTGCAGATACGTATCAGATCACTATCAGCAACAAAGAGCCTCTCTGTTTCTCTCCCTCGCTCACACTGTCCCGAGGTGATGTAGATATGAGCGTGGAGAGCGTACAACCTGGCTTTGTCAGTATCAACCCCACATGTGGTGTTTTCAAAGCGTTCAGCCAAAGGTTTACCTCTGTTGCTGCTCTGCTCTCTGCTATGTTCAACAATAGCAGCATCAGCATCAGAGAGAACCGTAGAGCATCATCAGAAAAGTAGATCAATTCCCCTCATCTCATATGGTCATCAAATGACAGTAACACATCAGGACAACTGCAGCACAGAGAGGTATAAGACGAATTGTACAAGTTTTCTCCTCTGATAGAGTGTTTACACCAGTCAGATAAGAGGAATACAAAAGTGGCTGGGTGTGCGATCGCCACTGCATCACAAGATCGAGAGAGATAAAGAGAAATCACATCATAATGCTGTTGTTCTTACCTGTGTGGTCAGAGCTGCAGGAAGCTGTCTTGAAGTTCTCTCAGAGGACTGAATGAAGAAATGTCTCTTTCTCTTTTTCTTTTTCTCCCCCCTTATTTTTTTCTTCTCTCTCTTGCTTCCTCTGTGTGTCGGCTCTCAACCTGCTGCTGATGTCTGGTGCAGCACACACCCACACATTCATGCGTGCACACTCTCACTCTCTCTCACTCTCACTCACACACACACACACAAACCAATACAGTCATTGGAGGATTTAAGAGCAATCGGGGAGCTGCAAGCTGATTGGGGGACTCTGGAGCATAACAAACAGCCATTCTGGAAGGACTATCAATAGGGAGACACCAGGGGCTGTTGCCTGTTGTCCATAAGCAAACATCTGTTTAAGAGCAAGCCAAACTGGACATGGTGATCTCTTATGATCTTATTTTGTGAATATGCATGTGTTTATGTGCACTTCATATGAAAACGGCTTTATTCATTATTCCTATATATGCAAGTGTATTTTCTCACAAGACCCAAGTGCAATGGCAGACTGTAACACACACAGGTTTTAGTTTTGCCACAACAATTGTGGTAATTTCACACCTCTGCACATAATCATAGTCATTACTCAGAGTCCCAGAGGAGAGACATTTTTTGTTAGTTATTCCACTTTACATTGTTCGTATACATTTTATATATGTATTTTTTTATGGGGAAGTCATGGCCTAGTGGTTAGAGTTTGATTCCTAACCCTAGGGTTGTGGCTTTGAGTCTCGGGCTGGCAATTCCATGACTTAGGTGCCCTTGAGCAAGTTATATATATATATATATAACACAAATGACCATTTTGTTTTGCACTGTGTCTGTATATCTCTCTATCTGGCTCTCTCTCTGCAGGAACAATATGGGCCGGGTCTATCTTCCTGTTCCCAGCCGTTCCCTCCACCCCATCCTAATCATTCTGGCATTGAGCAGATTAATCTGTTTCATAACACTCATTCTGGCCCTCTCTTATTATTTGTCACGATGAATGCTTGTATCTAGTCTCTTGAAGATAAGCACTTGGGACAATAAAAGCTATATTTATATGGCGTTATTACACGGAAGGGTCTTCTTGCGTAATTGATTTGAAGATGTTCATTCAGATGTGAAACTGAATCATCCCATTTTAAAGTGCAAAAGGCTGCTGTATGACTTTCACACGGGTCATGAGGAGAGATGAGCTTTCTCTCTCTCCTCCTGTGAGTCACTGCTGCTTGAAATGAGCATCTGAGGAAAACAGGTTGCTCACCCCCTCCTCAAGTGGACTCAGCCATGAAAACTAAACTCATGGTTACTGAAATGCTATTATGATGAAAGACTCCTTTCTAAACTTCAGTCGCAGCCACTTTCTTTCCTCAGACATCGAGGCTGCGTGATCTGAGCTCTTAATTGAGCCATTCCCCTGGAACAGGTGTTTATAGAGCGATATCATTCTAGCTGTTGAAATAATAGTTTATTCATCCCGATCCAACTTGATCATGACTGTCATCATGATTCATATTATCCTATTAATACATATCTGTTGGTCAAATGCAAACTGATGTTTACAATGCATCTCTGAAGCTTTTTAATAAGCATTGATACTTCTTAAGAGCCTGACATCTTAGATGCCATGCTTTGAGGGTGTGAAAAAGCGGAATGGTGGTCATTTTCAGATTCAACATTTCTTCTAAACACAAACTCTTATGCCCAAATTTTGGAATGTAGGTCTTGAAAGAGGTAATCAGAAAGGAAAGGTAAAAAGTATTTAGCTTGCAGTCCATAAAGTAGGCATTTGACTACTTCAAGTTAAATATGAAGGTAGATTTGGGTGGTGCGAGGATGTGGAAGAATTGTCACAGGAGTGATGTAAGCAGCCACTAAAATGTGCTTGTCTTAACATTTACATTAACCTGTTAAATGTCACCCCGTCCCGAATACGGGACGCCTACGTTGACTATACTATATTACAATCAAATTTAATCTAATCTTGACAAACTATATATCGTTGGAAAGGTCTAAGACTCCCAAATATATATTATACCAATATGTTTTGTTAAAAATTATGTAGGAAAAGTTATAGATCAATTTATGACAAGAGTGCACCCTCAAAAATCTACATTACAAAAGGAGCTTTGACCTTTGTTTAAAAAAAAGACTTCCTCTTTGCCTTTTTCTCTATCAAATTTTAGAAATCATCAGAAGTTATATATCACTTGAAAACATAAGATCTTCAAAACCCATTTTAAAATCAGACATTGCATTACTATTTTCAGTCATGAATTATAAAAATTTAGGTTTGTATCATGCACATTCATGTCTATCTTCAAAAACGTGAGTGACAGTTAACAGGTTAAAGAATGGAAAAAAGATTTTGTCCAACACAGTGCATGAGTTGTTTTTCACAACATTACATTTAAGTAATACCCAATAAAGATGATTCTCTCATATTTCTGTTTTTTTTTTTTTTACCTTTATGCCTTCCCAAATAAGTATGACTTTCTTTATTCAGATGAATACAAAGAAATATTGTTAACCTCTCTTTGAGTCCATATAATGCAAGTGGATAGTTACCAAACAGTTGACTCTAAAAAACACGAAAAGCAATCACAATGGTAATCAATGTTTTCTTAATACTTTCAACCATTGCTTCTGGCCTACTTTCATACACAAGTTCATAAGTTTTTGCTTGATGTAAACATCAGCATGTTGTAAAGCTTGTGTGAGAAGTGACAGTACTCTGTGCTTCACCATCACTTCTTGTGTAAGCTTCACAACCTGTAAACTTATGCAGCACTTAAAGGGTTAGTTCACCCAAAAAATTAAAATTAGCCCATGAATTACTCACCCTAAAGTCATTGTAGGTGTATATGACTTTCTTCTTTCAGAAGAATCCAGTCAGTTATATTTAAAATTGTCATTGATCTTTCAAATTGTTTCATGCCACTCAGTCCAAAAGAAGTGAAATAAAAAAGTGCCCACCCATAATAAAAAGTAAACAAAGGTATCCTGTAGCGAATCGATGCATTTTTGTAACAAAAATATCCATATTCAAAATCTAATAATCACTTCAATGTAGCTTGCATCAACACTTGTACATGGAACATGAACAACACTAAGCACAAGCTACATTAAACTGATTATTATTTTAAATACATTTCTTTTTCTTTAAAAAAAAAACTGTATAGATTTGCTACAGGATGACTTTGTTCACCCCCTGGAGCCGTGTGAAGCACTTTTTTATATTTAGGATGGGTGATTTTTATTTCTCTTCTTTTGGACTGATGCACTGCAACACCCACTGAGTGCCATTAAACATCTTGAAAGATCAAAGAAGATTGTTTGGAGAACTCCAACTGGCTACGTCTGTAAGAAGAAAGTCATATACACCTAGGATGACTTGAATATGAGCTATTTATGGGCTAATTTTCTTGATCATGAATGCATGTATGACAGTGAGCAGAAACTGATGGTTTATAGTGTTAAAAGTTAATAATATCAGTATTTTTCTCACACATCTGTTGTTTTACTCCAGATGACAGTGAATCTTTCACTGAGGTCATATGGTGTACCACTATGGTCACTCTGTGTTGTATATGAAGCATCAGCTTTTGGGTTATTGTCCACTTGCATTATTTTAGACTCACAGAGAGGGATTATTTTCTAAAAATCTTAATTTGTGAGAAAGCCATATACATCTGTGACACCATGAAGGTGAGTAAATGATGAGAGTATTTTCATTTTGGGTGGAGAATTTTTCTGTTTTTAAATAAAAAATTACAAAATGATAATGACTTGTAACAAAAATCAATAGCATGACTTCCTAATTGTCACTAGAAAAAATACTTTGCCAAACAAAAACAAAAAATCTAGGATCTATGAACCACCTTTTGGTTCACGAGGTGATAAGTACAGTATGCTGTATCTGTTTAGCCAGAAAGCAAACACAAACTGTTGTTCAGCTTATTAGCATTGCTAGCAGCACTACATGAGCATGACATCCAGTGGAAGTTAACTGAGCAACATGAAATCAGTAATACATCCCTTCGATTTCACGCTCAGACCATGACAAGCTGCTCTGGAATGAGAGTTGCCAAACCTCATGCCTCATGGCAGCAATCCGTGACAAGAACTGTGTCTGTGTGTTTGTGTGTGTGTATCATGAAAAGAGTGAGTGACAGAGAGGGAATTTTCCTTGACAGATCTCTCCATTTACGGGGATTAGATGGAACAAATTTCCTGAGCTCCAGTTTCCCATCATCCTCTCTCTGACACTGCTCATTTTCTCTCCAACGCCTCAAAATAACTCCTTCAAAAAGAAAGGGAATGACAGAGAAAGCGAGCAATAAAGCGATAGAATAAATAGGTGTATGTTCTCAAGCTTAATCTACAGACCAGCAAATCTCTCACCTCAATCTCCATCTCTCCACTCTCTCTTTCTTTTTCACCTCATCTTTTTGTCACTTCAAACAGGGTGACTGTGTCTTTATTTAATATGTGTTTGTGCCTCATCAGATAGTTTCTTTGAAATTTCCCTGGTCTGTCAGTAAGAATGTTCTTTTTGTGATTTATTTATTTTTAGTAATGTATGGCTATTTATGGCTCTTTAACTGAAGTAATTGCAAGCAAACTACACAGGTTGCGGAATTAAAAATAAAAATGAATTATCTTCTTCTGTATTTTTTCCATACTGTGGAATGTGAGTGAAGTAACTGTTAACTAGAAGAAGTAACTATATGGTTACCCACATTCTTCAAAATTTCTTCTTTTGTGTTCAACATACATAAAGATTTGGGTGAGGTAACAGTATTTTCATTTTTGGACAAACTGTTCCTTTAATTAAACACAGAACCATATGTCTGATGAAACATGTCTCAGATATGGTGGATTTAAATGTAGTTTTGTCCTCTTTTTTTTTGCAAAAGAAACAGAAACAAACATTTTTCACAAGCTGTGTAAGTAGTAATAAGATCCACTCATAATTTTGTTTATGGTTTCTATTTCTGAAATTACTTGGATTATTTGCATTGTGTTAAATGTGCTTTGAATTGTTCACACAAATATGTCTTTTCACATCTCACAATCAGAGAATACTGATGTTATAGATCAGAGCAAAGACATGACTCCCACTAAGCCAGGAAATCTCATTGATGTGTTCACGGGGAGGACTAAAAAAAGTGCCCTCCAAAAAAATCGAATCAACAGCTTCCTAGCCAAATGGAAATTAATAGAGAAGAAGACTTCTGGGACTTGTGATTGTTATGAGCATTTGTTTGAGACTTGATCTTGTGTTCTCACTGATAAACTGCCATCTGCCACAGAGTGAGAGACAGAGGGGGAGAACGAGTGAGCGCAAAAGATTAGAGAGAGAGAGAGAGGGAGGGAGCTGATCCAGTCCTCAGGGGGACTTCTCAAACCCATTCTCACCTCCTGAGGAGCAGATGGGGGAGGAAGAGGGGCAGTATTGGGTGAACTGGAACACACTGACGTCTAGGAGGAGCTGCTGTAGACACTGCAGAGGATACCACGAATGATATTCTGTGATATTTGATCTATTTAAGGAGAAGCTAATGAAAAAGAGAATGTGCTCTCTGTAAAAATATGTGGTGTGTGTGTGTGTGTGTGTGTTCTTTAATTGTCTGGTAGGTGAGAGTAAATAGGTAATGAAACTCTGTGTGCACACATTTTATCATCTGACCTATTTTTGTGGGTAATTTGTTCATTACTCATTTACAAATCAAAGCATTAAAGCATCAAAGCATGGAAGTCGTGGCCTAATGGTTATGGTGGTTAGAGAGTCGGATTGGCAATCGAAAGGTTGTGAGTTTGAGTCTTGGGCCGGCAGGAATTGTAGGTGGAGGGAGTGAATGTACAGTTCTCTCTCCACCTTCAATACCATGACTTAGGTGCCCTTGAGCAAGGCACTGAACCCCAAACTGCTCCCCGGGTTGGCTGCCCACTGCTCCGGGTGTGTGTTCACAGTGTGTGTGTGCGCTTAGGATGGGTTAAATGCAGAGCACAAATTCTGAGTATGGGTCACCATACTTGGCTGAATGTCACGTCACTTTCATTAAATCAAAACTACATTATCCTGCTTCTCGGTTCCACACTGATTAACAGGAAGAATAATTATTCCATCATTATTAAATGAAATGTATACAGTAACAATTCAGCCTAGTGTGTGATTTCATAGTGAAGAGTTTGTTTCACTGGCACACTCTGTTCACCCCAAAATGAAAATCTTGTCATCATGTACTTATCAAGTCATTCCAAATCTGTATGACTTTCTTCTTCTATGGGACAGAATATATAGATTCAAAATATCATCTTTTTTTTTGTTCCACAAAAAATAATACAGGCTTTCAATGACATGAAGGCAAGTAAATGTTGACAGGACTTTTCCTTTTGTGTGAACTATCCTTTTTACAATGTCATTAAACAGGGATCAAGAACCTTCCGTGTCACAGAATCACCCAAACATGGAGTATCTTTTGCTTTGATTAAAATTTGACAGTTGCTGTTCATAAAATTGGGGTTATAGGTCAGCTGCTTAGCACTTGTATATGTGATCTGAGTTTAGACGAGGAGATCCCTCTTTTACTACCAGCATTATATCTCTTTTTAAATGTGATATCATCACAACAGTAAATGTAAGATATATTACTTTGAAGAGAGCATTCATCTCTCATCTCTGCTGTACGTGTGCTGTTGCTAAGAGACCAGCAGTCTGCCACATACCACCTCATGCATCCCCCGCGTGCATTTGTTTCACACCCTCTGCCAGGAGAGAGGGAACTGTACCTTTCTTTCCTGAAACAGACAGAATCTCATCCTACATTTAAATCATGCTGCTCAATTCTCCAACACATTCTCTGACTACTACAACAGTGGTCATTTTCTGAAATCTAAAACAACAGCAAAAGAATCACTACACTTGAGGACTAAAACTAAAATTTCACGGCAAAATAAAGTATTATCATACTTTGTAGATATATTTGTTAGCTTCTTTCCATATGTTTGCTCATAAAGTGGTTCTGCTCAAGACGCTGTGATGACGTCACCTTATTCAGTAGGTCACGGTGATGTCGACGTAATTTAAACATGTCATTTTCTTCAATTTCCTCATAACTAAGCCAATTTGCACCCAGTGTGAAACACGGTTCTCCTCTGTTGTGAGCTCTTTTGATGAAACACCATCTAAACAGACTCGAAACACAGAAGTCAGATGGTGTGTGAACTTGAACAAAACATGTCTCAAAATACTATGGTGGATTTTAGTGTAGTTTTCTCCACAAAATATTTTTCACAAGCTGTGTAAGTACTGTAGTGATAAGATCACTCATAATTTTGAATATGAGAACTGTGTATTGGAGCATATTTTTGTTGACTACATGAAAATGCTGTCAGATCAAACAAAGATGATCTTGCTGGGAAAATAGCAAACCAGTCCACAGGGTGTCATCAAAAGGACAGGCATCAGTGTCGGTAAGGTTTTTATTTATTACACAAGAAAATGGATGTAATAATGGTGAATAAATGTCACATGCTCTCTGATGGAAACATCCACTTTCAAATTTCACATCACACCACAATTGTTCAATTAACTGACTTGTCTTAATATATAGAAATAATTAAAGTTGGTGATTTCTGAAATAAAAGGATGCTTTAGAAATCCTTGTGAAATCTTTTATTGTACAAAACTCACATATATCGAAAGAAACAACAGGTTGAGTAGTTTGTGGTAAGATATGAACACATACCTTCTATGATGTTATTCTAGGTGACACATATACGACTGTTGGTTAGCTTCTTCTGTTTTGAAAATACAGGTAAAAAAAAAAATCCAGATCATTTCTAAGAGATGAAAAAGTTATATTATTGATATTGCAGCTGCACTGCAAACTGTGTGGAAGCATCAGTCAATTTATGCATCATCAATGTCAGGCAACACAAAGCTGTTTCATGATTTGAACATGCAAAAACTAGCAAAAAAATTTAAAAGTGCAAAATAATATAAGTGTGCCCCTTCTAGGGTACTCAGCGCTTTTTTTTAGGAATGCCATCAGCATGCCCGGTGTCTGAAGCATGTGTGAAAACACTTTTTTAATTGATTGGACCACACACCCCATGTGACATCATTAGCGAAGTCCCCGGAGAATAAAGGGGCACCTTTAATGCACGTCATCTGCATTTAGTCTTCAGAAGGCGTTAATATTTGACACCTGAGGACACACATGTGTCTCAGCGTGGAGCACACACGCTCAGTGCTCAAGGGTACAGAATGCACTCATTGTGAAAATTTTTCCATAAGGAAGCTCCACTCTCACCAGTCCCTATTCATGGGTCCCGCTGCAGCTGAGGAATGGTGGAAACCGGCGTTGTGCTCGAGCTTGAGTGATCGGCGGGATCTAGCAGGAGAAAAAGTTTTATCTCGATGCTCCTCTTTCGCCCTGTGGTTGTTTGGCACATCTGTTAATGTTTACCATAACTTTGGTGCTCTCTTACCAGGTGGCCAGGAATGCGTAGAGGTGTGGAGTAGTGGGTATTTCATCCCCCAAAGTGTCCATGTGATTAACACAATGGGAGATACCGTTCGAAAGGGAACAGCATAGCAGCCATTGATGAATTGCGCCAAGATCGATTCTATCAAATTAACAGCAAAGATGTGACTTACGTCTGTATTTATTAAGCACAAACCATTTTAGTCAGTAGAATTTAACATTAAAGGGGGGGGGGGGGGGGGGGTGAAATGCTTTTTAATGCATACTGAGTTTTTTACACTGTTAAAGAGTTGGATTCCCATGCTAAACATGGACAAAGTTTCAAAAATTAAGTTGTACGTTTGAAGTAGTATTTTTGTTCCAAAAAAACCTCTTCCGTTTTTTTCACAAGTTTCAGAAAGTTTTTTTCGAGTATGGGTCTGTGTGACGTTAGATGGAGCGGAATTTCCTTATATGGGTCCTAAGGGCACTTCTGCCGGAAGAGCGCGCGCTCCCGTAGAGCAGATCAATTCACTTTTTCAAATTTATATTAAATATTTTTACATTTATTATTAAATGTAATATATTATTCAAAAGCAGTATGAATGATGCATTTCTTAACAGAAACTCACTCAAATACTTTTTATTTGAACAGTAGTCAACAACATTCATAAGACTTTGGATCTTCAGTAAATTGCTTTCTCTGAGCTGCATTTCTGGGTGAGGAATGCAATTTCACTGCTCCTAAAAGACAGGGAAATCACTAAAGTCAATCACTTTAAAGTTCCCCTTACTTATTTTTGTGTTAATTTCTTTTTTCTCTTTTTTTTTTATATATCATGACAGATTTGCTAGTCAATGCAATCATAATGTATGTAATCATTCAATCACTTAGCCATACCTTATTAATACATCATGTGCTAAATAGTGGGGCCTAGGTAGTAATGTGTCACTCACAGCACTCGTAGAGCCTGTTGATTCTGATGATGTCATTCTGGCTCATCTCAGTAGATGTACCCAGCGCAGCATTATTGTTAGGAATGGGAATCATAGTGGGGAGGCCATTCTTGGAGAAAGCATATCTGACAGAGCAAGAGACAGAAGCAATTACATGACAGTCTTACACACCGAGAAACCACATCTCCTTATACAGGACTCGCTCACCTCTCGTACTGCATCACAGAGCTGTAGTCATAGGGAGTTCCCTGGTTTAGGGTGTTGATTTTGTTGAAGTTGTACTTCATGTCTAATGAGCAAATAAAACATTTAGTGTAGTAAATGTGAATTAAAGTACTGGACTGATCGCTAAATGGATTTGTTATTAACAGCGTACCATCACTGATGTTCTCCCAGATGACTTGGATGTGATTGTCACGGTCACTGCGGGTCTGTTCATGGTTGAAGCCAAGAGCGTGGAGAAGCTCATGCTGCACAGTGCTGTGGTAAAGACAGCCATTACGGGCCAGAGACACAGTCTGGCTGTAACCTTGACGGCCAACATATGAGTAGCATCTGTAAAACAACAGAATCCATCTCTTGATCACATATGTATTTTCATTAACATCACTCTAAATGTAAGTGTGATTCTCATTCTGAGGCTTCTACCTGTCTTTTTGTTGTTTGTTTTTTTACAATAATGTGAAATGTTCATTCTGACTTCCACTATAATCTATTCTCTAGTTTGTTTCTGCTTCATACCCACTGCGAGACTCAATGCTGATATAGTCTCTCTCATTGTAGCGGGGGAAGAAGCGGATACACGTGCTGTAAGAGAAAGAGTCCAGACCACGCTTGATGATCTCCACCTCACGGGAGGCTGAAAGGGCAAAGGTCAGGGGTTGCTATGGAAATATTTACTTTGTTTCACAATCACAGGCTTTGGCACTAATAATAAGACTTGAGTGTTAGTCTCTGCCCTAAAATCAGGAAGAGTAAAGAGCTACTGTAATGAAAGAAGCTTTACATCTTGTCATCAGGTTTTAAAAGATAACTTGCATACATTTATTTTTGGTAGATACTTTTATCCGATGTGAATTACATTGCACTCAAGGTCTCCTACCCATAGTAAATTTTAAAGTGCCATGAACCTGTCCTATTCTTTATTCTCTTTGGGCTATAAATGAAAACATAAATCATAATACTAGTGGCTTACAATAGTGGTTGGCGATGACGTAAGGCACATAAATCCTTCCGTCACCGGATTTCTGCCAGAGGCAGCCAAGGGAGGTGCAGGGATCAGCATTTCTCTCATCCACAGCAATGTCATCCATTAGCTTGGGCTCATCAGGTTCAGGAACTAACACATAAACAGTTCATTTGGTATCGTTTAGTAAAGAACAGGTGCAGCAGATTGATGTGTATTGGTGAGTATGTGGTGAGAACGTACTGATGCCTCTGTTGGCTCTGTGCAGCAGTTCAGACACAGACAGCTGAGCAGACTTGTCCTCAGCAACTATAATAAAAATACATCAACACATTCACTAATGAACCATTACTTTGACGTTCATCATGCAGAAACAGTTAGCCTTTGCTAAATTGTTTCATTTCTTACAGTCTTATAGAGTATGTAAAGTCGGAGCTGCTGGAGTATTTGACTTACCAGGCTACGTGTGAGTTATGCCAGAACACCACACACAAAAGGGACATGAAAAAGAAACATTTCCCCAAGTCAAACTCATCATTTTACATTCTCAATTCTAACAATAATTAGTATCAGAGAGATGTGTGCATAATGCATAATGCAATGATTTTGCATGCATCATTTACAACATACTGATATAAAAGTCTTACCATCTCCTCAGCTCTAACAGAGAAGACGAGAAGCAGGGCCAGCAGGCCAAAAGTCACCCTGGTCAAAAACATGGTGTCCAAAGACCTGTAGAAAGAACCAGGGCACAGCTGTTTAGGCAGAGTGCCTCAAATGAAGGTCAACTTCAGCTCTTTTACTAATACTTATCAACATTTCATAATATCCATCCATTTTCTACCCTCTTATTCTATGTAGTCACTGGGCAAAGGCAGGAAAACACCCTGGAGATGTGGTCAGTCCATCACAGGGTGGACACCATAACAATGATATTCAACATAACTACTTATAGATTTCTGATCTGCATTAGAATCACATACTGTATGATCATTATAAACAAGTATCTTTCCTCAACTAATCCTCAAACAATGTTACAACTTGTTGAAATATATATTGCTTTAAACACAGAGAGGGGAAACATTCCAGCTCTCTTACCGTAGATTTCCAAAGCCAGTGCCACACTACAGCCACACGTAGGTTTTATACCGATACCGTATCTATACGATCTTTACTGATATGGCCAGAAGTACGGTAGACATGCTGACACGTTGTTTGAAGGAGAACAGGTGTGAAATTCCCTCACGTCACACACAAACCTGATGAAATCCCAGCGAGTAAACACTTGTGATATAATTATATAATATTAATTTAGTATTTATTCATTTGTTATACAAATTATTTTGTAACTTAATACATATATTGGAAAATGATTTCAGTTATTCTTTTGTCTCTGGTTTTATATCTCTCATCTGTATCATCTGTTACAAATGTTTTCTTTTATTTTTTCTTCTTAAATCTAATTTGCCATTATTTCAACAAATATTAATGTTGTGATTCTTTCTGATGTTTTTGAATGCAGGTTCTGTGGTAAAACTACACGGCTGAATGCAGTTGTAATCTCTTTCCTCTCATCAAATGGATCCAGGAGCTGTATTTTGAAGAATCTAAACACTGGAATCTCCAGCTCATTGGAGTCTGGAAGAGCAAAATAAGTGTACGTCCTACTTGATGAACTGATACTTTATTTGTTTTTTAAACATCAGATAATAAAATGCCATGACTAATAGATTTTTGGCTGTTGCTAACATACATGTTTAGTTAAATGTGTAGTTATTGAATCCAAATTAATTCTGGACAATTTGCAGAAACTCTCAAACTCTCAAATCTCTTGTAATATTTTTTCAAACCAGTTGCAACGGAGTTAATTAAGCAACATTAATTTCTTGGTTACCAAACGGTTGTATCCAAAACACACTCAATCTTGAAATCATGCGGTTAGTATAGATATGAAAAGCAAGATATTTGGTGCAACAGCAGTTGTTTGAGGTTTCCTAGTTTTGACAGTGTGTGATTCCACAGATGGTCAGAAGGGTTGAGAATGTGAACAGTTTGGTCACATTTTACACAATAATACCACCCACCTTCTGTGTTTAAAGACATGATGCAAGCATGACATTTCTCAACACATGTGACCCAACAGCTCTACAGTGTAATTCAGTGTTTCAGATGATTGATTGGCCTACTGAACTTTGGAAACTATTTGTTCCCGCATCAATTCAGTAAAAAGATAACTATAACTATAAACTCATATTTTCTTTACATAAGAAATATCTGTTTTAGGCTTAAAAACAGGGTTAGGTTATTCTACACTCTTGTTAATCAGCTATAATTCCCTCTGATTTTAGGAATAAATTATGGGTAGGGTTAGGTTTAGGGGTAGAGATTGGGTTTAATCTATATTTTTGGTTAATAATGTTGATTCAGGATCATCAAAAGATGTTGATCCAGGAACATGTCTTACTTGGTAAAATCACGGCGACCCATGCTGCACAGTGCTGTGGTAAAGACAGCCATTACAGGCCAGAGACAAAGTCTGGCTGTAACCTTGACGACCAACATATGAGTAGCATCTGTAAAACAGAAATCCATAAAATATTAATTATTTTTTTACCCATCTCAGAATGTTATCTTTATCTCTTCATCAATAAGTTACATCTGGGATGTATTTCTCATTCTAATGGAATTCTGCTTCTTCCTCTGATTCTTATTCTTATTCTAAACATGTTTGTTTGCAGTCCCATGGTGCAGATCCAAACCTTATTTTTTGTCTTCTGTACTTTTTGGATTGTCTTGAAACAAATTCTGGATTGGCTTGTGATGTTTTTCTGATTTTGGTTTTGATTGTGTTATGTGTTACCCACTGCGAAACCCAATGCTGATATAGTCTCTCTCATTGCTGCGGGGGAAGAAGTGGACACACGTGCTGTAAGAGAAAGAGTCCAGACTACGCTTGATGATCTCCAGCTCACGGGAGGCTGAAAGGGGAAAGGTCAGGGGTTGCTATGTGCAATGTCATCCATTAGCTTGGGCTCATCAGGTTTAGGAACTAACACATAGACAGTTCATTTGGTATCGTTTAGTAAAGAACAGGTGCAGTACATTGATGTGTATTGGTGAGTATGTGGTGAGAACGTACTGATGCCTCTGTTGGCTCTGTGCAGCAGTTCAGACACAGACAGCTGAGCAGACTTGTCCTCAGCAACTATAATAAAAATACATCAACACACTCACTAATGAACCATTACTTCATTCAGTTCCCACACAAAATGGACATGAAAAAGAAACACTAAAACATTAAATGATGTCAATGCAATTGTATTACATTTAATATTTATAATATTTTTCAATATTACATGAGTTAGTATGTAAAGAAATTGCATGCATCATTTGCAAACTAGTGATTACTTACCACTAGATGTCCTCTTTTCCCACGGTGTCTGTCACTTCATTAATCAAATTCCTCACGTCCCTGCTTAATTAATGCACCCAGCTGTCACTAATTACCAATCATCACACTCTGTCAGTTTCCCATTAGCGTTTGTCTCTCCTTGTGTATTTAACCCGGTCTGTCTTAGTATGTGTCACGGAGTCCTTGTTTGATAGTCACGTCCGTCTCTAGTCTGGTTCTTGCTTTTTGTCCTTGTCAGTTTATTTTCAGGAATGAGGAAGAGCGGGCGAGGAATGGATTTGAGGGAATTCACCTGGTGGTTTTCCGGGGGACCAGGGGAGGTCGCCGAGGAGTGAGTGGTCGAGAGGAGATTCAGCACCGCTGTCAACCATGGCCTCCCTTCGACCCGGGGCTCGTGTGGGATGGATCAGAGCCACCGTCTCACCATGGCGGACGGAGAGGAGAGAGGAAGCGCACGGCCGCCACGGTGGCGCCACTGCCCATGATGACCGCTAGTTCAGCGCCATGAGGCAGGAAGGACGCAAACACAGCATCACAACATAAGGTGATCACCAGTCCAGCGCCACGGTGCAAGATGGCCGCCAGCTCAGCGCCAACGCCCAAGATGGCCGCTGATTCATTCTTGGATTATTTCGCTACGCTGTCAAAGATCTTAGAGATTCCCAAGACTGTTCGCGTCACAGCTGCTGAGCCAGCACCACAGCCCAAGATGGTCGCCAGCCCAGGCCGCTAACCCGGCGCCAAGGCCCAAGATGGCCGCTCGTCCAGAGTCATGGCCCAAGATGGCCGCCAATCCAGCACCACAGCACAAGATGGCTGCCAGCCCAGTGTCACAGCGCAAGATGGCCACTCCTCTAGCGCCAATGCCCAAGTTGGCCACCGGTCCAGAACCACGGTCCAAGATGGCCGCCTGTCCCGAGTCATGGCCCAAGATGGCCGTCAATCCAGTGCCACAGCCCAAGATGGCCGTCAATCCAGCGCCACAGCACAAGATGGCTGCCAGCCCAGTGCCACAGCACCAGATGGCCACCTGTCCAGAGTCATGGCCCAAGAAGGCTGCTTGCCCAACGCCGCTGCACAGGACGACAGTCACAGCTGACCCTCTGCAGTCGAGTCAGGTTCCAGTGAACTCTCCAGAGTCGAGTCAAGTTCCAGTTGACCCTTCAGAGTCGAGTCAGGTTCCAGTTGACTCTCCAGAGTCGAGTCAGGTTCTATTGAACTCTCCAGAGTCGAGTCAGGTTCCAGTGAACTCTCCAGAGTCGAGCCAGGTTCCTGTTTATCCCTAGAGTCGAGCCAGGTTCCTGTTGACCCCCCAGAGTCGAGCCAAGTTCCTGTTGACCCCCCAGAGTCGAGCCAAGTTCCTGTTGACCCCCCAGAGTCGAGCCAGGTTCCTGTTGACCCCCCAGAGTCGAGCCAGGTTCCAGTTGATCCTCCAGAGGCGAGTCAGGTTCCAGTTGACCCCCCAGAGTCGAGCCAAGTTCCTGTTGACCCCCCAGAGTCGAGCCAGGTTCCTGTTGACCCCCCAGAGTCGAGCCAGGTTCCTGTTGACCCCCCAGAGTCGAGCCAGGTTCCAGTTGATCCTCCAGAGGCGAGTCAGGTTCCAGTTGACCCCCCAGAGGCGAGTCAGGTTCCAGTGAACTCTCTAGAGTCGTGTCAGGTTCTAGTGAATTCTCCAGGGTCGAGTCAGGTTCCAGTGAACTCTCCAGAGTCGAGCCAGGTTCCTGGTGACCCCCCAGGGTCGAGTCAGGTTCCTGGTGACCCCCCCAGAGTTGAGTTAGGTTCCAGGGAACTCTCCAGAGTCGAGTCAGGTGTTCGTGGACCCTTTCAGAGTCAGGGCTAGTCACCGATGACCTTCCAGAGTCAGGGCTAGTCACCGCTGACCCTCCAGAGTCAGGGCTAGTCACCGCTGACCTTCCAGAGTCAGGGCTAGCCACTGATGACCTTCCTGAGCCAGGGCTAGGTACCATGGACTTCCCAGAGACAAGGCTAGTCACCGTTGACCTTTCAGAGTCAAGTCAAGTCACTGGTGATCTTCAAGGACCGAGTCAAGTCACTGTGATCTTCAAGGACAGAGTCAAGTCACTGGTGATCTTCAAGGACTGAGTCAAGTAACTGGTGATCTTCATGAACAAAGGCAAGTCACCACTGATCTTCCTGAACAAAGGCAAGTCACTATTGATCTTCATGAGCAAATACAAGTCACCAATGATCTTCATGTACAAATACAAGTCACCAATGATCTTCATGTACAAATGCAAGTCACCAAGAATCTTCATGAGCAGTGTCGGGTCAGCATCGATCTTCTGGAGTCCAGTATGTACACCATGGGATTGCCAGAGTTTCGTCCTCCTGTTGGTCCGATCACACGGTTGTGGTGGTCTTCTGCTCCGCCCTGGGGGCCTTCGGCCTCGACCACAAGGATGTGGTGGTCTTCTGCTCCACCCTGGGGGGCTTCCGCCTCGACCACAAAGAGGTGGTGGCCTTCTGTTCCACCCTGGGGGGCATCCGTCTCGACCACACGGTTGTGGTGGTCTTCTGCTCCGCCCTGGAGGGCTTCCGCCCTGACCACATGGTTGTGGTGGTCTTCTGCTCCGCCCTGGAGGGCTTCCACCCTGACCACACGGTTGTGGTTGTCTTCTGCTCCGTCCTGGAGGGCTTCCGCCTTGACAACAGGGGTATGGTGGTCTTCTGCTCCGCCCTGGGGGACGCTGGCCTCGATCACAAGGTTGTGGTAGTCTTCTGCACTGCCCTGGGGGGGCTTCCGCCCTGATCACATGGTTGTGGTGGTCTTCTGTTCTTCCCTGGTGGGCGCCACGTGATGTACTTTATGGACTTTTGTTTTGTGTTTCTTGTTTTCTGTCTGTTCCCCTCTGTGAGCCTGGCCCTCCGTCCCTCCCCCTGAACCTCCTCCGGTCCTCCTCCCTCCTGATCTCTGTGTTGTGTCTTGTCGTGGAGCATCTGGGAGCCGCTCCGTAGAGGGGGGGTATTGTCACAGTGTCTGGGTTGGGTTCCCTGGGTGTCCACTAGATGTCCTCTTTTCCCATGGTGTCTGTCACTTCATTAATCACATTCCTCACGTCCCTGCTTAATTATTGCACCCAGCTGTCACTAATTACCAATCACCAGACTCTGTCGGTTTCCCATTAGCGTTTGTCTCTCCTTGTGTATTTAACCTGGTCTGTCTTAGTATGTGTCACGGAGTCCTTGTTTGATAGTCACATCCGTCTCAAGTCTGGATCTTGCTTTTTGTCCTTGTCAGTTTATGTTCAGGATTGATCTTTTGGTTATGACCCCTGCATGGACTGTTTTTTTTTTTTTTGATTTACCCTGAATAAATGACATACCTGCACTTGGTTCTCTCACCGTGTTTCCTTGTATCCCGGCTGTGACAGTGTTTCCTTCCCCTCAGCTGAGAAAACCAGCAGCATGGCCAACAGGCCAAAAGAAACCTTGGTCACAAACATGGCAGACAAAAACCTATAATGAGAGAAAGACAAGCCCCGCATTTCCTTTTTTCATTTCCTGTTCAGTTCAAAAAGTCTAGAAACTGCATGAATGGGAATCAGAATAGGCACTTTAAAGAGTCATGAAGATATGTTATAATTTTATATTCTGTCCACCATATTCTGTCCACCAGAAAAGTGTATGCCATATAATATTAAATGTAGGTATCTATATAATATATTAATTTATTTATTTTACTTCTATTCAGTTAGTGACACACCGTAGCAACTGGTTTTGTGCACGATTCTTACCCACTGCAGGACTGAATGCTGATGTATTATTTTTTTAATGATACCACTCTTTAAATGAACACAGAAGCTGGATTTAGGAGAATCCAAGTCATGGGAGTCTGAGAAAATTATCCGTTCACACTCACTTGCCTTTGCACACAAAAGATGCCAAAAAAAATAAATAAATCATGCAAACACAATAATATAAATGTACTTCACAATGTCATTTATGAGTCTTGAGTTCTAGCTGCGGCCACATGTTCAGGGTTGGGAAGGCTCAAAACAGAACATGCTGGTATGAATAGAAACATTATCTTTGAAACGTTTGAACATGATAAACATCCAAGTTTTTTACTTTAGTCAGTGCGTTTAGTCTTGTGTAACCTTCAATCAAGAACAGGTGTGAATTTCCCTGTCACAGTATGGTGCCTTCACATGCAGATGATTCAGAAACGGTAAGAGTTTTTACTTCTTTAAGTATCCTGTCATCCTTACTTGTGTTCAATTTCCAGTTAATTTGCTTTCTTGGATTTAATCATCCATTAGTTTGGATGTTGTAGCTATCTAGCACTAATACCTATTGTGTATGCCACTACATTTAAACCCCTGCATATCTAGAAAAAAATGCATATTGTTTTCATATTAATTGAATGACAGGCACTGAATTTACTGTACTGTTAAAAGTCTTGTGTAGTAGCAATAATTGCTATATTACAATAACTTCACTGTGCCCTTGCATTAGTATTTGTGCTATTAATCTCTGTGTAGAAAGCGAATTGATTTAATTCATAGGATTTCGATTCGATTCAAGAAAGATTTTTACAAATTCAGAATGATTCACTTTGATTTGATGCACAATTAAATTAGATTAGATTCTATTAATGTTTTGATTCTTTAAGTGCATCCCCAGAATTATTTTAATACTTCCCCAAAATTCTTTAAATGCTTAGTCAGGGGGCAAATTACACAGCAACCTTTATGGTTAGAGGAAAAAAAACCCCACTTTTGTCCATTGTTAGATAAGAGATTAATGATGCAATGATAAGGCATATATAGTAATTTTTGTAATCGAAGATTAAAAAAAGAGCTTTAAAAGTATTATGTATAGGCTAACATCTTGACACTCCAGGGGCATAGCCATCATTTCAGAAGTGACAGAAAAGTCAAATACAATAAATTAATGTATGTATGTATTATTTATTTATTTTTATTAAGAAATTATTTTCTTATCTCTTAATTTGAACTTGCTATAAAAAATGAATTCACTGCTGGCCAATAATCAATCATTTATAATCTATAATTTTTTCCTAATAGTTATTTTGTCTGATTGTTTTTTATACTGTTTTATATACAACAAATCTTTACATTTTCTGCACAGAATAAGGTGGGAAATATTTTTTATAGTTTCTGTACTGTAATAAGTTATATGTCAATTAGCACTGCATCATTCATAATTTGTGTGTGTGTGTGTGTGTGTGTGTTTATTGTCTTAACATTTCACCAGTCCATTATACTTTTTATTCAGCTTAGCTGCAGCGATAGATGCCTTTGTCCATATTAGGCATTTCCTGGCATGTCTTATAGTTCTTTGGGGTGAGATCACTTCTCCTTCAGTGTGAAAACTTCATCTAATTTTCCTTAAAAAAAAAAAAAAAAAAAACACTACGCTATTTACCTTTTCCTCTCCATCAGATAATGATCCTGAAAGAATTTAATGTATTTTAAATTATTTCAGGTAGTTAACGATTTAAGATGCGAATCGATTTAATCACGATTAGTGCTTTCCAAGCCCAGGGTTTTATACTTGTTTTTAAAATGTCCTTTATTAATTACAGGATTATTCAAAGTTGTAAATAGTATAATTTTATGTTTTAATAAAATGTGTATATGCTTTCTGCTGCCCTAGGTAAAGAAAAATAAGTTTTTTTTACACTTATTATTTTATTATACTATACTAAGAGCATAATAAATGTGTTATTTTGACTTTAAGTATGATAAGTGCTCTTTAAAATATGTAAAAATCTACTTTAAGCTAATTGCGATATATTTTAATATATTTAGTAGTGTTGTAATGGAACAACTTAAAGTATCTTTAGTGTAATTTAATTGTACTTCATTGTGTTATTTAAAATACATTTTTATACTTTTCTAGGTACAGTTACAATATATTTTAAGCTTCACTTTAATGTGCTTCTTCACTTTATGATTATGATTAAAGTAGTTCTTTTACAGCATTTCACTGATCTTTATTTTATTTTATTTTATTTTTTGTGTTATTTTGGTCAAGAGTTTGTATGTTCTTAAAAGTACTTAAGGAAGTATTTGTACACAGGATAATACATTAAAGTACATTATAATACATGAAAGTGTGTGTACGTGTATTATTTTAATTTAATATTGTTGGTGTATTTAAAATATTATTTTAGAATTTAAAATACAACTTTAGAATTATTTATATTAAACCAATAGTTATGGAATTACATTTGTTTCAATAATAATGAACGAAACTTTATAAAACTGAAATAGTGTACTGGTAATAATAAACTGAAATGCCCTTTGGATGGGTTAAATGCAGAGCAGGAATTCTGAGTACTGGTCACCATACTTGGCTGAATGTCACTTCACTTCACTTTAAAAAAAAAAGGGCGACACAGAGAACCATTTCAGCATTAAAATGTTTTTTCAGGACGCTATGGTTCTAAATAGAACTAGTTCTGCATGTAATGAACCTTTAAATAACCATTTCAAGTTTTAAATAAGCCACTTACATGGTACCAAAAACCTACTGGTACAAACTAAACTGAAACTTAACTGCCTTGCCAGGTAATCCAGCTTCATGGTACAGGCCCCAGAACTTGTAAACAAATGCACAGACACACTAGCTTGATGCATGTGAGAACCAATCAGATTTTGTCAGGCGTATTATGCCAGCACACCTGAGTTTCCACAAAGGCTTATGAGGTTTGTTTTCACACATCAAGCAAAACTGCTTATAGACGATTTATCATATTACACAAACTGCATTGTTTTGGGGTCCGGATGGGAACCGCCGTCTCCCCATTGTGGACAAAGAGGGGAGAGGAGGCACAAATCGGCTGAGCCAGCGCCGCTGCGCAAGATGGCCGTCAGTCCAGTGCCGCTGCACAAGATGGCCGCAAACCCAGCGCCGCTGCGCAGCATGGCCGCCAACCCAGCGCCACAAGGCAAGATGGCCGCCAGCCCAGCACCACAGCACAAGATGGCCGCCAACCCAGCGCCACGAGGCAAGATGGTCACCAGCACAGCGCCACAGCACAAAGTGCTCCCCAGTCCAGCGCCATGAGGCAAGATGGTCACCAGCACAGCGCCACAGCACAAAGTGGTCCCCAGTCCAGCACCACAGTGCAAGATGGCTGCCAGCTCAGGTTGAGTCAGGTTCCCGTTGACCCTCCAGAGTTGAGTCAGGTTCCGGTTGACCTTCCAGAGTCAAGCCATATTCCCGTTGACCCTCCAGAGTTGAGTCAGATTCCTGTTGACCTTCCAGAGTCGAGTCAGGGGTGCCCGTTGAACCTCCAGAGTCAAGTCAGGTGTTCATGGACCCTCCAGAGTCAGGGTTAGTCATCGTCGACCTTCCAGAGTCAGGGTTAGTTACCGTTGACCTTCAAGAGTCAGGGCTACTTCCTGTTGACCTTCTAGAGTCAAGTCAAATTCCAGTTGATTATCCAGAGTCAAGTCAGGCTCCTGTTGACCATCCAGAGTGAGGTCAGGTTCCGGTTGACCCTCAAGAGTCGAGTCACGTTCCAGTTGATTCCCAAGAATCAAGTCAGTTTCCTGTTGACCTTCCAGAGTCGAGTCAGGTGCCCATTGACTTTCCAGAGTTGAGTCAGGTTCCGATTGACCCTTCAGAGTCAAGTCAGGTGCTCGTGAACCCTCCAAAGTCGAGTCAGGTGCTCATGGACCCTCCAGAGTCAGGGTTAGTCATTGTCGACCTTCCAGAGTCAGGGTTAGTCACCGTCGACCTTATAGAGTCAGGGTTAGTCACCGTCGACTTTCCAGAGTCAGGGTTAGTCACCGTTAACCTTCCAGAGTCAGGGCTAGTTCCTCTTGACCTTCCAGAGTCGAGTCAGGTGACCGTTGAATTTTCAGAGTTGAGTCAGGTTCCGGTTAATCCTCCAGAGTCGCGTCAGGTGCTCGTGGACCCTCCAGAGTTAGGGTTAGTCACCGTTGACCTTCCAGAGCCAGGGTTAGTCACCATTGACCTTCCAGAGTCAGGGTTAGTCACCTTGGACTTTCCAGAGACAAGGCTAGTCACCGTTGACCTTTCAGAGTCAAGTCAAGTCACTGGTGATCTTCAAGGACTGAGTCAAGTCACTGGTGATCTTCAAGGACTGAGTCAAGTCACTGGTGATCTTCAAGGACAGAGTCAAGTCACTGGTGATCTTCAAGGACAGAGTCAAGTCATCCAGTGATCTTCAAGGACTGAGTCAAGTCACCAGTGATCTTCATGAACAAAGGCAAGTCACCACTGATCTTCATGAACAAAGGCAAGTCACCATCCCATCAAATTCAATTACCAGAGTTTCGTCCTCCCGTTGGTCCGGCCGCACATTGTGGTGGTCTTCTGCTCCGCCCTGGGGGCCTTCGGCCTCGACCACAAGGATGTGGTGGTCTTCTGTTCTGCCCTGGGGGCTTTCTGCCTCGACCACAAGGATGTGGTGGTCGCCTGCTCCGCCCTGGGGGGCATCTGGTTCGACCACATGGACGTGGTGGTCTTCTGCTCCGCCCTGGGGGCCTTCGGCCTCGACCACAAGGATGTGGTGGCCTTCTGCTCTGCCCTGGGGGCTTTCTGCATCAACCACAAGGATGTGGTGGTCTTCTGCTCCGCCCTGGGGAACTCCGGCCTCGACCACAAGGATGTGGTGGTCTTCGGTTCCGCCCTGGGGGGCATCCGTCCCAACCACACAGAGGTGGTGGTCTTCTGCTCTGCCCTGGGGGGCTTCCGCCCTGACCACACGGTTGTGGTGGTCTTCTGCTCCGCCCTGGGGGACTTCTGCCTTGACCACATGGTTGTGGTGGTCTTCTGCTCTGCCCTGGGGGATTCCGGCCTCGACCACAAGGATGTAGTGGTCTTCTGTTCCGCCCTGGGGGGCATCCGTCCCGACCACACGGAGGTGGTGGGTTCAGGTGGAGCATCTGGTAGCTGCTCCGTGAGGAGGGGGTAATGTCATGCTGTCTAGTCTCGGTTTCCCTGGGTGGCCACTAGTGGGCTCACTTCCCCTTAGGCACTAGAATTCCTTTAGTCTGGTCCTGTCTTCCCAGTAATTCCACTCCAGTTAATTGCACCAGGTGCAGACAATCTATTGTCATTAGTCTCCTTATAAATACCAATCTTTCCCTGTTGTTTCTATGGGCCTTACCCTTCGTATGTACAGTATTCTCGCTTCCCGAGATTCGTCCTTCCTCATATTCTGAGTTCCCGTTCCTATTACTTTCTTGTTTGTTTGTTTTTGTTTGGACTGCATTTCTGGTTTTGACCCTGGCATGTCTGACAACGAATTTGGATTATCCCAATAATGCATACCTGCGATTGGATCTCTCGTTCTCCATGTGTTTCACTGGTCGCGAATCGTCACAGTTATTCAAAAAAATTGTCTTTGATCATACAAGCCATTTTATGGAACTTAGCAGGTGTTACACTCCCTCGGTCCATGAGAAGTTCAATAAAAAGCTCATCCATTAAAAACAAGTATATCTAATCGATCCGTACTCTTGCACTCACTGTTGTAAACAAAGTAGTTCTGGGGGAATGACGTATGAGGTCAGCTTTGAGCATGCAAAGCCTATGGTATTCTGCCTTGTTTTGCTGTCCATTAAAGTCTGCCGTGTTTGTACCATACACTGTATAAAAACATGGACGTAGTATCTGTAGTATACTACAGTATGTGTAGTTTTCTGAAGAGCATTTTTGAAGCTCAAATTGGGCAGAATGGGCCATCGCCATCTGGACAGCATGCACCGCACGTCAGTTCCAGATCATCGAAAATGGGCAAAAAGGCGGGTGCTTGTTGCTGAAGCCGCACCCACCTCACACGATGACAGTGTCAGAGGCAAGCCATGCCTTTAATTATGACTTTCATGACACAAACAAATTATGCAAATCGCTATCTAACTGCACCATGTAACAAACAAGCAAACGCTATAATGTAGCAACAAAAATAAATCACAGATAATCTTTAAAGGTTTCCATTTTTATTGTTTTTTTTTCTTTCTTGTAACCCAATAAAATTCATGGCAAATTAATTTTTAATACAAAAGTATTATTGCTTACTAACATTCACATCAAGTCTTCCCATTAGGCTAGGATATTTATTTTTTTCAATTCGATGTAAAAGTCCTATGAAATTAGTCTAAGTCTTGCAATGTTTTATGTTAGCAAACATTGCAAATACATTGGCTGCAAAATGGTATTCACTTACATCACGTTTAACCGTTAGTAAACATTGCCAATACATTGGTTGCAAAACTTTATCCATGCACATCATGCTTAACCGTTAGCCAACTTTGCCAATACATTAGTTGAAAATGGTCTCCACATCATATTTAACCGGTAAACCTTGCCAGTACATTGGTTGAAAACAGTTTCCACATCATATTTAACCGTTAAACCTTGCCAATACATTGGTTGCAAAATGGAATCCAGTTACGTTTCACTTTTTGTCTGATTGTCACAGTCAGAAAAACAGTTAATAGTCACATTATATGTTATAGCCTATGAGATAATCCATGATAACTAGATTTTATATAGGTGTAGCTATAATGATTTTATAAATGGTGATCAGCCACCAAGTATTGATAATGTGGAAGTTTCTGCCTTTTGCCTTGGTGTGACTTCTCACTTTTTGCAGACCATGCAAAGGCAAAATACAGTAACATCAAAATAGGGTTGAAAATCAAGTTTGAGCTCAATATTGTTTTATGTGTAAATTTCAATTTTATGCTTGATTTCCAGTATTTTATATATTTAATTTGGCTGGACAAATAAAAATCTTTAAAGTATGTTTTCTCAGTTCCACCCTTCATTGAATCTTTTGCCTTCATAGGGCATTTAATATCTCAACATTGCATAATTTCCTGTACCTACATGTGTCTTCCTCAAAATCCCATTTCTTTCATACGTGTGAGCTAAGCAATGCTAACACCCCATCAAATATTTGTAATGTAATGTAATGTAAAGAAGTACATCTGGTTTTGTGCACTGTCTAATTCCAAATATGGAAATGCCTTTTTATTTAAAGCTTTTTAAGAACTACACAAAATATACAATATTTACAATATTTGAGTCTATTATCCCTGTAAAAGCCAAACATTTTGATTGAGAAAACGTGTGGTTCATTGAGTGTTTTTATTTATTAATATTATAATCTCTGTTTCTCAGAAATAATGTAAATTACAGTGACCAGTGAATGAATGAGATTATAGATTATATAAAACACTGTTTGAATTCAGCGAATAATAATTAGATAATCATCTATATTGTTGAAAGTTTAATTTATGTAGGTTTTTCTATGTCATATAAAGATGGTGCTGCTATTATTTGGAAAATGTGGAATTGCTCTTTGTATTGAGAACATACAGTATGGATGTAGTGCTTGGTTCTTACTTATGCATGAACTACTGATATTAATATCAAGACAAGGACACACAAATTTTGATTGCATTCACCACTACTGCAAAAGAATTACAAAAAGCCAAAATAAGAGATATCTGTTATAAACATAAGTTTGTTAATAAAGAACAATTATGTCACAGAAGCAATCAATCATAGGAGTGTTATTTTTTATTTATTTCTTTCTTTATTTGCATTTTGAGTTCACACTACTCACTCATTTTGATTTGTTACAAACTTTTGATACTGGAACTTTGTAAAATGATTTGAAAAGATCTCTGAATTTTAAAAGATAGATAAGTAAAATAATTTGAAACTGTGGTGCAAAAAAAGATGATAAAAAAGAAGATGAACACTGTCATTAAACACATCCTTCATCCAGTCTGGCAGCACTTCAACCTGGGGGGGACAAATAGCAGTGAACATGAAAAGAAAGACATGACTTTGTTATGACAAGAGTTACAATAATTATAAATTTCACTGTGAAGACCACCAGCCTGTTTTACTAATTTAGCCTGCAAGATTCAGATAAAGACCATTCTGGTAGACCAGGGTCCAGTTGCATTAAAGGTTATATATATATATATATATATATATATATATATATTCAGTTACATAAAAGCATAGATTAGCTGAATCCAAAAATAGATTTTTACTCCTTGGCTAACAGTTAGTTGGTCAAATTTGTACTTAAGACTCTGTTTTAAGTTTAAGTTTATGCAACTTGCCCCAGGAAAGTCTTGCTAGTGAACAGCATGTAAACAAGGTGGTGTTTTCAGCAGAGCAAGCTGTTTTAATTCAAATGATAGTAAAGGTTTGACATACGACAGTAGAGTCTGTTAAGCCGCCGGATGTCATTGGGGCTCATTTTTTCGAGCTTCCCCAATCACAGCATTCCTATCAGGAATGGGAATCATAGTTGGCTCGTTGTTCTTGGAGAAAGCATACCTAAAACCACACAAATAAAGAAGCAACAGTAAGCTCTGATGATGAAGTTTTTAGCATATCCCAAATAAATAAATAAATAAATAAATAATAAAATTTGCACTGAACTACAAGAACACTTACCTTGAATAGTGCATCACAGAGTTGTAGTCATAGGGGGTTCCCAGATTATTGGTTCTTCTTTTTTGAAATTGTGCTCCTGTTCTGTTACAGTGCACAGAAAAGTATTAAAGACTATAAATGTAAACCAGGTAAATACACAGTGTAATTGAATCTAGACTGCAATTATTTTGACTAAATGTAACATGTATTATCTATTTTAGTATTTTTTTTAAAATCTTTGTTCTTTATTATCTTAGTTTTTTTCTAAAGAAACTTACGAGGTATGATGTTCTGAAAAAGGATTCTGATGTGTTTGTCACGGTCGCTGCGGTTCTGTTCATGATGGAACCCGAGAGCATGAAGGAGCTCGTGCTGAACAATATAATCATAGACACATCCACGACGCTGTAGAGAAACAGTCTGTCCTCCACCTTGGCGCCCCAAATATGAATAGCATCTGTGGATCACACATAACACATCAGCAATCAGCTTGTATATTTATGTTTGGGGAAAGCACATTTACTATATATACAGAAATGGGACAAAAAGAAGCCCTAAATCCAGAGATTTACCCAGAATCAGATTGTATGTGGAGAAAGTCCCTCTGCCCATCATGTGGTACGAATCGAATGCAGGAAATGCCCGTAAAGGAGTCTAAGCCTTGTTTAATCACTTGCACTTCTTCTGGAGCTGTAGCAAGAGTAAACTCTTAAACAGAACATGTGACACAAATGAGATACAAATTAAAATCAGCGATCGTTGTCACTTACAGTACTGGTTGGAGATCACGTAGGGCACATAGACTAGTTTATCTTTGCTTCTCCTCCATTTGCATCCACGAGCTGTGCACGGATCTGCATTCTGCAACCCTGTTGGTACGGCGATGTCTCCAAACGTGATCGAGGGCCCATATATTCCTTGTCCTGTGGGGTATAGTATAATGCACAAAATAATTCAGTCTGTTGATTCTAATAATACAATTTTTTTTAAGGATGACAGAAGCCGAGGAATATTCTGTGAACTGCTACACAAAAGATGTGTCTATAGTATTAAATAATATAGCTTTCAACCTCTTACCTTGGTCGGTCTCAATTATATTTGGCAGTGGCATATCATCTTTCTCAGTGATGTTACCTGAGACATGAAACAGTAAATTAATAATAATACACTACAAAATTGCAAGTTAGTATCTTTTTCTTTTTGTTCATCTTACCAGTCTTCCTAGAAATATTTTCGATGAAATCCTGTTTATGGATTTTAAACACATGTATATTAGAAACAATAAATGCTCCCAATGGAAAGCTGCTGATGATATAATTTTCCATTTCAGAGATTTAGTTCTCACCTCAACAGGACGACTCTTCGCAGGAACAGAGCTCAGCAGAAGAGAGATGACCACCACCAACAGATACATGATGAGAGCTTTCTTAGAAACCGTCATGGACCAAACAGAGCTGGGACTTATATAGTCTTCTGAGAGCCTTAACTTCCTTTTTTACTGTGCCGTAATCCTGCTTTCATAAATCCACTTGCAAATTACCACAAAAGCAGAGTAATTCAGTTTTCAATGCATTATTTTTATTTCTTTTGTAATGTAGTAAATTATTATTTCAAGGTGGGAATACATTAGGTGAATGGATGTGTGGTTATCCACAAGAGGAGGTAGACCCTTTTTCTATATGACTCTTGACAATGTATGGAACTATAATTTTATGCATTAAATTATGAAATTATTTATTTCTATATATTAATTATAGAATTGATCTGTTATTATGCATTATTTGATATTGGTAAATTTGAGATTACCAAAGTATTAACAAACCTAGTATATGACTTACTACATTCTTTGACAGCAAAACTTCAAAAGTCTGCAATAATCATTGTAATTTCATATTGGGAGTGACATGATGTGTAGCCAAGTACAGTTACACATACTAGGAATTTGTGCTCTGCATTTAACCCATCCAAGTGCACACACACAACAGTGAGTAGTGAACGCACACATTGTGAACTCACACTACAATAGTAGTAGGTAGGTTTTGCAGCGGCCCCCAGGAGCAATGGGGTTCAGTGTTTTGCACGTTTTATTTTTTTACTTTCTTCACTTGTTTACCCACTGCCAATGCCATTTTGTCGTGAATGCAGAGTGTGGCGTCAAGCTGAGAGTGGGTATTGAGGGTGGAAGAGGGTATTGAGTTGTGGGTTCATTCACTCCCCCCACCAACAGAATCGAACCCACAACCTCCAGGTTACAAGTCTGACTCCCTAACCATTAGGTCACAACTGCCATCTGCCCATATCAAGTGCTCTTACACACCTCAGTTTCCGGTCTGCTTCAACCAACTGTAAAGTGTTCTGAGTGTTCTGATATGAATTCCAAGTAGTAGCAGGAAATAAAGGTGGGTGGAGTGAATGCTGTATTCCACCCTCAATACTCGTAAAACTGAGGTGCTGGGCTCTGTATGTGTGAGTGTGGCAGTGTGTGTGTGTTTGTGTGTGTGTATTCACTACTTGGGGGCAGTGGTGGCCTAATGGTTAGAGAGTCGGACTTAACCCAAATGGTTGCATGTTGAAGTCTCAGGTCTGGCAGAAATTGTGTGTGGAGGAAGTGAATGTCCAGTGCTCTCTCCACCCCACGACTTGGGGGAGGGGGGGCTTTTATGTTTTTTAGGGGGGCCGAATCGGGGGTCTGACAAAGTTTGAATAAAATAAATAAATAAAAATACAATGCACGTGACTACAGGATGAATCTTTTAAATGTCTTTGTTAGAAAAAAAAAGTCCCAAGCATGACAGAAGAACTCAGCACAAAACAAAAAACCGGTGACTGGAGCGGTGATTTCGTGTATTCCAGCCTAAACACCTCTGATTGGCCATTACTGTTTAGAAGTCAACAAACATGTCTGTGATTGGCTACATTGCTCACCTCTGAGAAAATCCATTGTAAAATTATTTGATGCTTTCCAAAGAAGAAGATATACTCGATTGTTTGACAAACAATTGTTATGTATATTATTATGAAGAAAACAGAGTTTGTGAGCAGCTTTTCAATCTAAAAGCAAGCAGATTCTACAGCAGGCAGTTTTATGAGTAAGATAATAAACCCTAAACTCAAGTCTGACCGTTCCCCATGGTATGAAGGTGTGGCACAGGGATGTCCCACCTTCTGCCACCGGGCCTGCTCCACCCTCAATACCATGACCAAGGTGAGACCTTGGCTGCCCACTGCTCTAGGTGTGTGTGTGTGTGTGTGTGTGTGTTTGTTTACTGTTGTGTGTGTGCATTTGGATAGGTGAAATGCAGAGCACAAATTCCAAGTATAGGTCACCATACTTGGCCACACATCATGTCTTTTCCTTTTCTCACTGCTATATGTGTGCACTTGGAAGGGTTAAATGCAGATGACAAATTCCAAGTAGGGATAATTAATAAATAAATAAAAATGACCCAACGGTGCCAGAAACTGGTTATTAGAATTTTAGTTGTGTTAAAAATTAGTTATTTGTGACTCTGTTTTGACATTTTCCATTTTGTGTGTAACCAGTAGACATTATTGATTTATATATATATATATATATATATATATATATATATATATTTTTTTTTTTTTTTTTTTTTTTTTGCACATTTAATGTCCGACTTAAGTGGAATCATTAAAATCTTACATTATATTTTTTTTAAATACCGGTTTTGCTTTCATTATGATAGGACTGTGTAAGACAGAAAGTGAAGTGTGTGTGAGAGAGAGAGAGAGTGGGACGGGATCAGGAGAGGTCCACAAGCAAACTCAAAAGGCACTGCGCTATATGTTGATCCGCTGCCCACAAGCCTGTTGGTGCCAACATTATATAATATATATATTATATCAAAGAAGATTACAATCTATTAAAAAACTACTCAGATATATTATTATTGATATAATACATATATTTTTTCATCTTTTATTTTAAAACGTAGAAACAAAATAACATATTTTAATGTTATTTGTATCTGAGAAATTATACGCAGTGGTGTTTGTAATGAAATAAAAGTGAAATAAGAGTGAAATAATATTTATTTCTTTTGTCTACCCACTCATGGAAAAACATTCTGATTTAATATAATCTAATTTACATACTACTACTCATTTTATTTATTTTATTTTTTTTGTAGGTATCTGTATAATTATTATGACAGCAACACAATCAACCATTATTCTTATCTTTATGGTGTAAGCTGTGTGAAACAGCAGCAATAGCATTTCCAAACTGCAGTTTGTCCCTAAAGCAGACCACAAACCTGGTTTACAAAGAGGAAGCTTTTATGTCTTTGGTTTACTGTTAACCAGATGTTGAGTCATTTGATTAACCTTTTCTTCTTAAAGAGTATGTTGAAATATTTCAATAGACACTGCACAAACCTTAGATGACTTTTTAGAAAAATGTACGTGTGCCAAACTAACTCTCAGCCAGAATATGTTAACACATTTTGAACTACTATGAACTAACAATCAACAATTGTATATTTATTATAGTTATTTAAAGATTAAACTAATGTAAAATATGTCTACTATACTCTCCTATTCTTCACACCAACACAAACATTAGCTGCCACTACTAAAAATTTTTTAATTTTAAATAATCATTTGCAACATAAGAGATTGCCATTTATGCACTTAAATTGTTTAAGTTCACAAAAAGAGAGAATGTTTTTTACTATTAAACTGCAAATTCACTTAAATTTTTAATCTAAATTCCATAAAACAAATACAATCAGGAATTTAAACACCTCCCTCTCTTTCTCTTTCTTTCTCTACAATTAGATTTAGTCACTTTGCAGATGCTTTTATTCAAAGCGACTTAAAGTTGGGGGATTCATAAAACGACTCTTCTTAAAGAGGCAAACAGACATAGGAAGTGCTTGTAATACCAAGTTTTAGACATTGTTCAAATAAGTTCAAGTTACAAAGAGAAGGAATAAATATAGCTTATGATGAAGTGAAGTAGCTTCAAAAGAGCTGTCGCTTGAAAATTGCCAGGGATGCAGCATTCCAGATAGGGGTGGGAAGATCATTCCAACTGCCAGGAATGGTGAAAGAGAATGTTCTGGAAAGTGATTTTGAGCCGCTCTGTGATGGTACCATGTGGCGTCGCTCACTAGCGACTCACAGATTTCTGGAGAGGATGTAGAGATGGAGTGGCAGGGAAGACAAGAAGCTCAGTCTTAGCCAGGTTTGGCTCTAAGTGATATTCTATCATCCAAGCTGAGATGTCACCAGGCAGGCTGAGATCCTTGCAGTTACCGTTGGATCATCTGGTTGAAATTAAAGAGAGCTGTGTGTCATCAGCATAGCAATAGTAGGAGAAGCCATGTGCCTATATGATGAGACCCAATGGTGTCGTGTATGTGGAGAAGAGGAAGGGTCCAAGAACTGATCCCTGAGGAACCCCAGTGACAAGTTGATGTACTTTGGATAACTCCCCTCCCCAAGCCACCCTGAAAGACCTACCAGTGATATAGGATTCAAACCAGCAAAGTGGACCCTGTGATGCCCAGTGATGAGAGGGCAGACAGAAGGATCTGATGATTAACAGTGTCAAAAGCAGTAGATAGATCCAGCAGAATAAAAACTAATGATTTGGAATCAGCTTTTGCAATCCGCAGGGCTTTCATGACTGATAGTAGTGCAGTCTCCGTTGAATGGCCACTCCTGAAACCTGACTGATTAGAATCCAGTTTGTATTTCTGTGAGATAAACAATGATATCTGGTTAAAAACAACTTTTTCAAGGGTCTGTAGCTAACTGTAAGTGAAGTGTTTAATGTAGGGTTTTTTTTGAGCAGTGGGATTGTCAGGGTTGGCAAGGGAGGAACTCAAGTGCAGACAGGGATCACAACACAGGATTTATTTAATACAAAAAGGGGAAAACAAAACCCACGAGGGGGAAAACAACAGCTAGGGCAGAAACTAAACAACTTAACAGGACTGGATTGACATGACAAACAAACTCTTAACACTCACGGTAATACAAGGACTTCAGAGGTACAGCACAATCACAAATGTGGAACAATCTCAGTGGAACAATCACATATGAGGTACAATCACAATGAACCGATGCAAGACAGAGCACACTAGGAGATCTAAATAGGGGAACAATTAAGACACGACAGGTGACACAGATAGGACAATCACGACAAGACTAGGATAACAAGGGGGGCGGGGCAAGGGAACGAGACAACACAAGCACATGGCCCAAAGGCAAGGCCATGTGCTTGTACACAAAACACGGGTCTGTCATGATCCTGCCTCAAAACTAGGAAAAATCAAGGACACGAGGGCAGAATCATGACAGAACCCCTCCCTTAAGGAGCGGCTTCCAGACGCTCCTCAAGGGAACATCAAACATGGGACATGACAGACTGGGACACAGACACAAACCAACAAGACATGACAAATAATAACAACGGCAAACATGAATACACAATGGCAGGGTTAGGGTGACAAATAAAAAAAAAAAAAAAAAAAAAAAAAAAAAAAAAGTGAAGGGGAGGAGGCGGGACCACAAAGTTCATGGGGGACAGACCAGGGTGGGTGGGTGGAGCAGGAGTCTTAGGAGGACGGGACCAAGGCTGACGACGAGGGGTCCGGGCAGGTCTGGGTGGTGAGGGGTCTCGGGACAACTGACAGAGGACATGACAGGAGCAGACACAGGACGCGGGGCAACACTTACGGGACGCGGGGAGACAACAGCTGAACGCAGGGAGACAACATCTACTGGGCACGGGGAGACAACATCTACTGGGCACGGGGAGACAACAGGACATGGGGAGACAACGGCTGGACACTCGGGATTTCTGGGGACAAGACAGGACTGGCAGGGACTTCTAGGATCTGGACAAGACGAGACAAATAATCAGACAAGGCTTTAGCAGCTATGATAACCGGCATCTCCTTACGAGATGAGACAGACTGTAGTAGAGTTTCTGCTGCAGAGTCGGCCGCGGCTCTCTCCTCCGCCTTCACGACTGCAGACTTGAAAACAGTTCTCTTATTTGCCGGTTTGGGTTCAAGGGTCACCGCTGCTGGCTCGGGCACGCTCACCGCTGCTGGCACGCTCACCGCTGCTGGCACGCTCACCGCTGCAGGAGGAGACCGAGTCGCAGGACCGGGAGACCCCTTCTTCCTCCTCTTCCTCCTAGGCCGCGGTGCAGAGGTCACAGCTGGGACAGAGACAGGTTGGGGAAGTTCGGTCTCAGGCAGGGCGGACTCTGACGCCAACGATTCCGAGGCTGACTCCCACGAAAACCGTCTCCCTCGCTTGTTGGGGAGACTGAAGGTAGTGGGAGGTGCCTCAGGATTCTGGGAGGGACTTGCCTGATCCCCCAGGGTTGCCATGGCCAGGACACGACCCTCTGGAATTGTTGGCAGCTGGGTAGGTGGAGGGGACCTCTGTGGCTCCTCCTGGGAGAGGCTCTCCCACAGCCGGGCATAATTTTGGAGGATCCACTCCCCCTCGGGCGAGTATGGGAGGGTGACCCCCTTCCTGTCGGTGGGGGATGACATCCAGCACTGCCTCCGGAACACCGCCTGTCGCTGCAGCTCGGAGGCCCTCCTGCCTGCTGAGTTCCTTGATGGTCGGTTCATTCTGTCAGGGTTGGCAAGGGAGGAACTCAAGTGCAGACAGGGATCACAACACACAGGGTTTATTTAATACAAAAAGGGGAAAACAAAACCCACGAGGGGCAAAACAACAGCTAGGGCGGAAACTAAACAACTTAACAGGACAGGATTGACATGACAAACAAACTCTTAACACTAACTACAACCAAACACTCACGGTAATACAAGGACTTCAGAGGTACAGCACAATCACAAATGTGGAACAATCTCAGTGGAACAATCACATATGAGGTACAATCACAATGAACCAACACAAGACAGAGCACACTAGGAGATCTAAATAGGGGGAACAATTAAGACACGACAGGTGACACAGATAGGACAATCACGACAAGACTAGGATAACAAGGGGGGCGGGGCAAGGGAACGAGACAACACAAGCACATGGCCCAAAGGCAAGGCCATGTGCTTGTACACAAACACGGGCCTGTCATGATCCTGCCTCAAGACTAGGAAAAATCAAGGACACGAGGGCAGAATCATGACAGGGATTACATGAGCCTGCTTGAATGCAGTGGGGAAGGGGCCTGTGAGGAGAGATGTGTTGATGATGTGTGTGAGTGCTGGTAAAAGTGTAGGGGAGATTGCTTGGAGGAGGTGTGAAGGGATTGGGTCTAGAGGGCATGTTGTAGGGTGGCTGGAGAGGAGAAGTTTTGATACTTCTGGCTCAGTGAGGGGACACAAGGAGAAGATGGGAGTTTTAGTGGTGGGTGTGATTTGTTTGAAGTCCTTTGTGTGCTGGGCTGAGAATTGACTGTCCTGGTTTTGTCTGTGGAGTATGTGGCAAAATCAATGGCTGTTGTAGAAGTGATGGGAGGTGGTGGAGGGGGAAAGAGGAGAGAAATGAATGCTTTGAAGAGATTACGTGTGTCTGGGGCACTGTTGATCTTGTTGTAGAAGTATGAAGATTTGGCAGTATGGACTTCAGCAGAGAAAGACGAAAGCAAAGATTGATATATACTCAGGTCTGACAGATCTTTTGATTTGCACCATTTTCTCTCTGCTGCCCTGAGTTTGGTCCAATGCTCATGAAGAATATCGGATAATCGGGGTTAGAAGGGGCAGGCTGTGCTGGCCTGGAGGAGAGAGGACAAATATCATCTAGACAAGAAGTTAAAGTAGAGCATAAAGTGTCAGTTGTTGCATTCACTTCCAGAGATGAGAAATGGGTAAGTGAGGGAAGAAAGGAGGATACTACGGAAAAAAAAGATGGGAGGGGGAAAGAGAGTGTAGGTTTCATCTAAAAGTAAGTGGTATAGGGGTTGGTGGCATACAGGTAGCAAAATGTAGTTTAAATGTAATGGAGAAATGGTCAGAAATATGTAGTGTTTAACCACAATGTTGTCTGCAGTACAATAATGTGTAAATTAAGACAAGTTGGTTGCCTGATTCATGCGTGTGTGTAGGGGTAATTCGTTTGAGATTGAATGACACAAGGAGTGAATGGAAGTATGTAGCATAAGACTTGTCCAGATGAATGTAGAAGTCGCCAAAGATTAAAAGTTGACAATGCTCTCAAAAGTTGTTCGAAAATATATTTTTCTCTACAAACACGTTGGTTGTATTGACAGATGTTAGAAGGAGAGGTAGACGGGAAGGGGGAGTTTTCAGGAGTGATGATATTACTGCGCCGAGGTCGAAGCTGCAAAATGCTCTTCCACCATACATTAAAGTCATCATTTATCCGCTTAGCAAATCATCACTGTTTATTTTGTGTCACCATACTTACTCGTGTAACTACTCATGTAACCGTTTTAAATAGGGAAAAAATTTAAGTGTTTTGTAGCTTCTAAATTCATCCCTGTTTGGATCCTAATGATTTAATTATGCTAAGCTAAATGCTAGCATAGTGGTGCCGTGCACTACAGAGATTGAGTGCATGCACTTCATAGGCTGTATGGTTACACGCACTATAAAAGGTACTGTGTTATGAATATATTGTATAGTGTAATGTTTAGTTATATTTTATATTTTTATGGTTATGTGGCGAGTTTTATATTTTTATGGTTATGTACACACCAGCTGTAATGTTAGTGATGCGCAGAGTCTATTTTATTGCACATTAATCTGACAATAAAAATGGCACACCAAGTTATTCTGATACACACTCATTCGTCTCTTTTCTTGCATTTGTGGTCTGAGTTAAGCTTAATATAATTAGTCACATTCACACAACTTTGCAAATAACACAAATTCACACAACATTTTTTCTAATAAAAACAATGAACTTGAATAAAACGAACTTAGAAATTTTAGGAAATCTAGCAAATTAAATCTGTCTTTTTTATGTAAAACTTGAATCTCTAAATATTTCTCTGAAACATTTGCTACACCATATTTCACCATTTAACAGATCCTCATTTCAAAAAAGAGGACCTTGCACAACCTCTCGGTGTAGAAGAAACTATATATGGCTCTGTTAGGGGTTAGCAACCTTACAAACTGGTAAACAAACCATGAGTCAGAGGAAGAGTAATGTTATGTTAAGTTTTAGCTAATTTTCACTCATCTACATGCCAGACTACCTGAAAAGTTGTAACCCTCACTTGATAATTAAAAACAGACCCAACTCTAAAATTATGCTAATCAAAAACACCTAAACTGAATTTGTAAAGTATTTTGGCTTCTTTAAATCACCTATATGTGAAACGTCAACCCAGTTTTCGAAGTCTGATAACACACAAGCTCCTGTCTGTGCATTCTGAAAAAAATTTGTACACAGTAAAAAATATGAATGCATTTGTTTATCAAGGTAACCTAGATAAACAGACAAAGATTTAAAAATGTTATTTTAAATGAAATAAAAGGAGAAGGAAGGACTTAAAACATACTGCAGAAGAGTCTGTTAATACGCAGAATATCATTTGAACTCATTTTCTCAGCTTGCCCAGTATACACGTTACTGAAAGGAATAGGGATGATGGTTGGCTGTTTGTTCCTGGAGAAGGCAAACCTGGAATCACATAAACACACACACACACACACTCGGGTAATCAAACACATTCCAGAGGCAAACCTCTAGATGTCACAACACTTTTTTCACATTTTTCTTTGGGGGGTGGTTATCCAGAGAAGATAGGCTGTTAGTCTTGATTTTGTCAAAGTTGTGCTCCTGCCCTATTACAGTGAATAAAAATATATAAAAATAGTATTCAGTCATGTTAAAAATCATAAATGGTATAATCTCCTGTTTCTGCTTAAAAATACAAACTTTAGTGACTTTTTGCAGCATTTAACAGCAAATGCTTCTCCACCCTCATTGAGAAGATTTGCAACTACCATATACACTGTAAAAAAAAAATTTTTTTTGTAAAAATACAGTACAATATACTGCAATAATTAGAAGGAATTTTCCACATTTGGTTTTTACAGATGTTTTTCTGTATTTTTGAATTGCACTTTGCATTGTGGGAACAAGAAGCTCAGTTATTATTTGCGTGAAAACCAGGGGGGCAGGGTTTCATATTTTATTGAAGCAGCCCTGGGCGCCGCCATTGGCTAGCAGACCCCCACCTGCTGTTAGCATTCCATTGACTCCCATTCATTTTGGCGTCACCTTGACAGCGAATAACTTTACATCTGAGGCGCTAAGACTCCATTTGTCCATTCATTATTTCTACAGAAAAACGAAAATGTATAAAAGGCTCCATTACATTACGCTATGGCCTTGTAGAAGCAGTTTTTGTAAAAATAGGCTAATAAACAGAATCAGAATTAGAATTAGCTTTATTGCCAGGTATGTTTACACATACGAGGAATTTGTCTTCGTGATAGAAGCTCTGCAGTTCAACAGAATGACAGCGACAGAACATAAAACACATAATGAAAGAATAAAAAAATACAAAAAATACAAATTAGTAGGTAAGGAATGACAATATGCAAATTGACAATTGTGGGCAGGTATAATACAAAAAGTAGTTATGTATGTACAGGTATATTATGTGCAAAATTTAAGTGTACACTAAGTATGTGTTACACATAATAATCCACAGATCTTATCAACTGTTCATTAGATGGATTGCCTGAGGGAAGAAACTGCTTCTGTGTCTGGTCGTTCTGGTGCTCAGTGCTCTGTAGCGTCGACCAGATGGCAATAGTTCAAAGAGGGAGTGTACTGGATGTAAGGGGTCCAGAGAGATTTTCCCAGCCCTTTTGCTCACTCTGAATAAGTACAGTTCTTGAATAGAAGGGAGGGTTGTACCGATGATTCCCTCAGCAGTCCGGAGTACCCTCTCTAGTCTTCTGAGGTCCGATTTTGAAGCTGAGCTGAACCAGACAGTTACTCAAGTGCAGAGGATGGATTCAATGATGGTGGAGTAGAACTGTTTCAGCAGCTCCTGTGGATCTAACGATTGCGTCATAACCTGCGACTCTCTGTCGCACAGTAGAGAAATTAACGTATGGACAGGAGGAGAAGCTCACAGACAATCTTTTACTGTCTATGAGGCAATCGGGGGGACGTGGAGGCATAAAGTCAAGGGAGATAATTCATCAGAATACCAAAATTTGCTACTGTTCATGCTCACCTTCTCTGCAATATTCAGTGGGTGATTCAGATTTCTCTTGGCACAGCTATTAGAAGACTTACAATTGTCAGACAGGTTGCTCACGTGACATCTACGTCATCAAGCTCAGTTTGAGTCTGCACAGTACGCTCGACCCCCAGGAAGTGCGTGCTTCTAATTGACTGCCCTTGTCTCCGTTGAATCCAATGGGGTCGCTGTGTCCATTTCTTTTACTGTCTGGTGAAAACAGTAATTTCTTGTCATTTCCAGTCTTCCTGTGATAAAATCCTGAACGAGGGTCAAAGGTTCAGATGAAGGGAACCAAATGGCTATGCTTCCAAGACTCATATATGAACAACTTCGAGAATCCATGGACAGCTTTTTTCAAATCTCAACATGGAACTTGGACTGAACAAATAAAAAAACTAAGTAGTTTCCTCAAACTGGCAGATAGCAAGAGATACCAAAAGCACACAAACACTTGGAGCCCTGCTCTTAATTCAGATTGTATAGTTCTCCTGGTTACAGATCGAAATGTCTGCACGAGTGCATGAATCTCTGTTCCATATTTTCAAATGCTGTACAAGAAAGTAATTTTGCAGAACCATGTCAATTTTAGATGCAGATAATTTAGCATGAATTAGAGGTTAATAATCTAAATGGTGACTCAAAATACTATATGAAAATTTTCAAGATTTTTGTCAATTTTTAGAATACTAATGAAGATCATTTTATTTAAATCTGACATATATACCTTATTGGACCTTGCAATGGTAGTTGTATAGGCACTCAATGGAGGGACAGAAAGCTCAGAGATTTCATCAAAAATACTCTTCATTTGTGTTCCAAAGAGTATGAGGGAGAGTAACTGATAACAGAATTCAAATTTTTGGGTGAACTGTCCTGTGTTCTCCAATAGGAAAATGGTGCCAACACTGAAACATTTCACTTGATTACTTGATTATCTATAGCAATTGTTATTACTGACAACCTTGTCTTTGTATTATTGTTTCCCCATGTATTTGAAAATGTTTTGAATCTTGACTGTTTCACAGTTAGGTTTATCTTTGTGACCACTATTTGGTGCAATGCCAATATTGTACAAGTTTCTGTTCCTGTTTTCTTTTTTCTGCCTGTTGCTGTTTAAAATACTGCTTTACTGTCTTCACCTGTTTAAGGGAAACAAAAGCCACTGAATGCACTTTTAAGAATATTTACACAAGGTAAAAATAAAACATGTTAAATTTTATATATTGTGCTGGATTTATTTTCTACTAAAGATAGGCCCGTGCTATAATTTTGTAGAAATTTCTGCATAACAGATTGTCTGTTTATGGTACTGAAGATAATGTAAACCTACAGAACTTTCTTTTTTAAAGTTGAAGGAAATGTCCATAAATATAACAAAAAAAATGTTTTGGTAATTTTCTGCCAGTACGTTATCCGGATTTTTTACAGTGTAAAGCACAACCTACTTAAGAAATGTACACTAGGAAATATGTTTTTAGAAAGGATTGGGACATTATTGTCGCAGTCACTGAGGTTCTTGTTTGTGGTAAAGCCCAGTGCATGAAGCAACTCACACTTAAGACTTTTTCATTAGTTTTACACTATATACAGTATATATACAGTACTACACAGTATTTTACTAATACAGTAATTTTACTGTAATTTATATTACAATATTATTTTACAAAACCTTGAATATGTACATGAATGTCATTTAATTTATTCCAAATAAGTGACTAGAGTCCATGTAGAACAGTATATTTTTTATTCACTGTCACTATCAAATACTGTACATCCATTACTTACATAATTTTTGTGCTTTATTCTGCGACATTTCCAAAAAATAAATTAAATAAATCAATAAAAAATAGAGAACTGAAATCTTAACAATAAAACAAGATCATGACAATATGGCAACAAAAATAAATAAGGCAACAAATAGCATCCCATTTGGTCTTGGCAGGCCTCTATAAACCACTGACGGCTGATCTGAAAAACAAAAATGGGGAAATGTGTGAAAAATGGTCATGAGTTTATCTCATCTAAATGTATTCATGGACAGATGAGGTAACAGCTTGTGCAACAACAGTTATTTCCAGTATAGTACTGTTTAGACAGTAGAACTTTCTTGCACATCCTTGTCAGAGAACTCCATTAATTGCCTGAATGTACAGTACATTCATGTTAAAGGTACACTGAGTAACTTTATGGCCCTGCAAACTTAAAACTTTTTTTTTCTTTTGGCAGTGTCTTAAAGTATCTTTTTTGTTGTGACAACTTTTGGTCCAAGTAGTATCAGTGTGTATCAGCTACTGTAACAACGTTTGTATTCTGTGTAAATATTAGAGCAAAAAAGGCTTTTGAGTCAATCTAGAATTACTCTTGGAGAATACAAGACTACCAAAATTAACTAAAGCAACATAATTGGCTGGCAACAAATTCTCAGAAATATATCCAAATACTTCCAAATTAGTCAATCCAATTAAATCATATGGAAACTAGAGTAAAACAGCTTCATATTTAATGAAGCATATGCAAAATGCTTGAACCAGAAGCAACGAGACCCGTTTAACAGAATACGGAAGTTGGTCGTGCAGAACCCCCTACTTCATCAAGATCAGAACTGAATTAAGAACTTGTGAATCAAATTAAATCCTGAAATCTGTATCAACCCCAGCCCAACATCTGAGTGATTATTAAAAAATATATATAATAAGTTTTACAAAGCCAAAAGTGCAGTGATTTTAGGTGGCCTTAAAAATTGTTTTGGGTGTAGTTAGCTCCTGCTGACACACAAGCAAAAGGAGGAAAAGAGGAAACATCACTGAATATGTGACAGATATAGCACAATAGTTTTACCCTTTTATGTACCCTTTTTTATGATTTTTTTTCAGGCCAGGTACCCCTTGACCAGACAACAACATTTTGCTTTGAAATACAGTGAAATGATAGGGAGGCCAGAGGCTGGAGAAACAGTGAAGGAGCCAGCAGTTACTATATCCGATTCCCCTCGAGCAGGTTTATTTCTTACAAACATTTCTGTATGTATAGCTTTACACAACTATTTAAATCTCGGAAGTATTAGGTATACCAGTTAAAGGTGAATCAGTGTTTTTCAGTTAAATAAACGTTCACTCTGATCATTAAAAAAAAAAAAAAACTACTTTTCAGTGTGTTTTCACGAACAGTTCAGTTCTCATTTATGTCTTTATGTCTAGTATGCCCAATTGTGTCAATTTTTCAGTGATCCTTTCAGTGGGATACATGGGCCCCTTCTCTTAGGATTTTTGATATTCTTGGTGGCAGGGAAGCTACAGCTGTTATCAGACTATTTTCAAGGCAAAGTCTGTTTCTTTGTTTCATTTTATCTGGGTCACTGCTGAAAATGAGGTTTCACAGAGGTAGAGTCAAATGGGAGTAGGTGTTTCAAAGCCCTTTTCCCCTTGGTCAGTTTGCTCTCTCCTCACACACACATCAAGGGTAGTCTGCAACCCACGGTCTGTCCACAAATCTAATAGTTTCCTCCTCAGTGAACAGGTAGCGTGCCACTGTTGCTTCAGGAAAGTGTAAATGGGTTTCTAACCCAATCCAGCTGCTCAGACTTCTCTCTTACATGAGGGAAGTATGCTTTGAAACTAGAAATCATGTTACTAAGTGTCCATAAAGGTTTTTACTGTGTCTCTCTCCATATCCTCACTTACAACGAAGCTGTTAAAAT
>NC_039274.1:4450158-4475761 GCF_003368295.1 Carassius auratus | reverse complement strand
TGAAATTTGGATTATTTTTTCCATTCAGCGAGAGATTAGCATGAATTTCACCCCTTCAAGAAAACAATATGTCAGTGTGGGAACTGATAAACAGAGAGGATCCAGTAAAGATTTTCCAATGACATTATGCCTGAAAAGTAATGAGGATCTTTCAAGTTTTAGATAAAATACAGCAGAATCTCCCAACATTATGAACTGCACAGTGGCATGTTGTTGAATTATGAACATCTTAAGTATGATATTAGACTTTCTGTGCAATTTTTTTTTTACATGTAACAAAACTTTGAGAGTCTGTTTAGCCATATCAGTGACTTTCAGAATCGCAGGCATGTATTTTTGTACTTAAAATGTACAAGTATAAAATAAAACTAGAAAGAAAAAAGTTGAAATACTGTAAATTGTAAATAGATTCCTGTGAAAGGTTTAAACACTTCAGCACTATTAAAACATTGCAGTTCCTCTGAGGATCTCTACCAGCCTGACAATACCATTGGCAAAACCAATGGATGAATTTGGCGCGGGACTAACTGTACGAGCAATGGCAGATTGGGAGCGTGTGTAGACAGTCACTTTTCCAATTCATTTTACACTTGTGGTGCAGAAATTACACAAATGAAAGAGCTTGATTACAAAACTAGGATTATTTACGGTCAATTTTTCCAGGAAAAACAATGGAGATATATAGAAACATATATTAACACTTGACACCTTCATAGAAGACGCACAAATAATGGAAAAAAGGTTTGTGTTTTAATGAACTGAAAGACAAACAGAGGTTAATTGAGAATTATTCCATAAGTCATCACTGGGAGGCAGTCCGGTCTGATTTCAGCTGATCGGTCTCCCTCAGAACAGTTCTGGATCCCAGTAGAACAGGTTTACCTGATCCTGCTGTTGGACTACTTTCACATTCTCTCTCACACTCTCACACACACACCACACACACACACACACACACACACACACACACACACACACACACAGTCCTTCACTGGGCTAAGCATAGTACTGCAGATTGGCTTTCTTCTTCGCCTGGACCTCCAGAATGCCCTCCATATAGTCCTCATGGTTAAGTTCAGTGGCCCCACGGCGCAGAGCAATCATACCCTAACAAAAAGCGAACGAGACACATATAGGTAACGTGCAATAACAACAAACAGGAGCAATGACTTCTCCCGAAGAAAAAAATAGTTTTAAGTGGTGCATTAAAGGGTGTCATTTTGACTCAGATTCTGTTTTGCAAACAAAAATCTCTTTTTGTCAGGTATTGTCAGATATTTTGTTTGTTTGTCTGATTGTTTTGATTAAGTGTTTATTTATTTGAAAATCCATAATAAATTAAATATATAAATAAATAAAGGCTGCATACTGCATACTTACAGCTTCAACACAAACTGCTTTACACTGAGCACCATTGAAGTCATCGGTACAGCGCGCCAATTCTTCATAGTTCACATCAGGACTACAGCACACAAAGAAGTGAAAGATACAGTCATGAAATAAATTATGGGGAAGAACATGAGTAACAAGAGTAGTTTGTGCAAGAGAATTAGAATTCAAATTTGCATAGCAGTTGCACTTCAGTTTTACAGATAGAACAGAAAAATGACTGCAATGCAATCAAACAAAACCTCAATAAATCATTAAATAAGCTCTGAAAGCTCTTGTTTTGTGTCCTTTACTTCATGTCTTGTCTACAATAACTGTGTGCTCTGCACTGCAACTGTCTCACCAGTGTACAGTATGTGCAAAAACACAAAAGGACCATTTAAAAGCAAATGCCCAACAAAACAGTAAAATATATTTACTCATAACAACAGCCAAGACCAATTAAGACACAAAAGAACAAATGCTCCATACCAGACGTTCATTTTGCGTGAGTGGATCTGCATAATGCGAGCCCGAGCCTCCTCGTTGGGCATGGGGAACTCAATCTTACGATCCAGACGACCTGAACGCAGCAGAGCTGGGTCGAGGATATCCACCCTGTTAGTGGCAGCAATCACCTTGGGGTCACAAACAAAAAAAGAAGAAATTTACTTGAGACTGACAGGTCCATGATTATGATAGAGTTGCATATGGGTTCAAGTGTTTACCTTCACTTGCATGTTGGGCTGGAAGCCGTCTAACTGATTGAGCAGCTCCAGCATGGTCCTCTGCCACCTCTCTGTCTCCAAGCCTTCTCACTGTCAAAGCGTTGGTGCCGATAGCGTCCAGCATCATCAATGAAGATGATGGAGGGAGCCTTCTCCTTGGCGAGAGCAAATGCATCCCGTACCAGTTTGGCACCATCACCAATAAACATCTGCACCAGCTGAGGCCAGCCAACTTCAAAAATGTTGCCTGAGAAAAGACAGTAAAAGAATAACTTGAGGTAAAGTTTGATGCATCAACACAAAAACTGTAGTGCAGGGGTTTCAATCTTAATTTCTGCTCGGGACAAATTTGCATTATTTGTACCCCCAAAAGGCCACACTATAAATTAAAGACCAATTTAACTACTCACCATAATAGGAGCTATTTTTAGAGTTTGACCATTACTGGAGCACATGTCCATATTAATTTATTTTCTGATTACATTATGTAACAAAATGTATGTGGCTGCAGATCGACAGCTTAATTTAAATTACCATATAGGTCCTTGTAAAAGTGCCCATGTAAACTTTTTTTAGGTACAAAAATTAGTATTGTTTTTAATGGATCACCATATATTTATACCTTGGAACACCATTTTATCAGGGTAATTTTTAAATAAATTATTATAGATTTTACTAAGAACAAAGTACTTTTCCCTTATTGCCACTTCCAAAAAACATTGCATTTTTACTAGAACTAATGTCTTAAATGTAACATCAACAGCACCAGCGCAAAAGCAGACTTTAATTTAGCTGTTCAAGTCAAGCACTCTCTAAACACTCTGATAGGAAGTGTCACAGGGTAAATAACTGCAAATCGCAAAGGACATAAATAAATTAAATCAAAGTGATGTGTGTTTTAGAGTGAAGTACTATTTTCACTCAAGCAGCTCATGGTCAAGTTTTCAGTGTCTTCGAGACACTGCTCTGAGTTTGGGTCGCGTTTTGACCTGCATTTGGATTGGGAACGCAACATTAACCAAACAATACCTGTAGTTAGAAGTGCTTATAAATCGGCTGTTGTAAACAAATGAGACGCTTTAATGGTGCCTGCAGTTTTGCATCAAAATAAAAGTTTGATTTTTAACATTTGAAAATGAAGAGATAGTAATTACCGTTACTGGTAATTGTTACTGTAAAATACTTGTTTTTCTTAAACATTAAATTTTCAGTGAAATATTAGAACAGTAAGCAACAGAAATCATAATTTTATCAGGAAAAATAAAAACTTCAGATTGTGATTTTTTTTTCCCCCGTCAAATCATTCAGCCCTAGCGCTGATGGTTCTCTTTTGCTCAGAGACTCTGCACCTTTGTTTGGGCTGCACAGGCTCTGGCCAGCAGGGTCTTCCCTGTGCCTGGTGGTCCGTACATCAGAACTCCCTTCGGTGGCTGGATCCCCAGATTCTCAAACTTCTCTTTGTGGTTCATGGGCAGAACAATTGCTTCCACCAGCTGCAAAAGAGAAGCAGTATTTAAAAAATAAATCCACTAATGTTTTGTCTACAATACTGTCATTGATCTCCTTCATTACCTCTTGAATCTGTTTGTCAAGGCCACCAATGTCACTGTACTGCTCTGTAGGCCTCTCATCCACTTCCATGGCCTTGACTCTAGAGTCATACTCAGTGGGTAGAGTCTCCAAAATCAGATAAGAGTCTTTATTCACACCCTGTGGAAAAGGTGCAGAAGCAAATTTAGCATGTTTCTAGGGAGAATATTTTTTAAGCAACACTATTTAAGGTTGTGAAAATCCTGAACTGGTCTGTCAGGAGAAATTAATTCTCACTTACCACAAGATCACCAGGTTTCAGTTTCTCCAGCATCCACCAAACCAATCACAGGCAGGAAATAGGTCTGCAATTATAGTACTATGTCATACACTATAAACCATTGAGATAAAGTATATTATTTGCATGTGCTTTAAAGCCATTTAACTTGTACAACACCCCTGTAACACAGTGCCTGATTTCGGACTCAGTTATCTTTCGCATCAAAAACACACAAGGTTTACATATAAACACAGCTGGTTCTGTCTAAAGCGAATGTAAATAGTTGAGACTGAGAGAAAATGGATGCTTGCCTGTGTATTAGATGTGTGCAGTTCTTAGTGACAGCAGACTAATAGTTCGAAACATGCAACAGCATTTCATGAACGGGACATTTCACCCAAAAACTTAAATACTTTCATTATTTCCTCACTCACATCTTGTCCCAAAACTATCAATTTCTCTCTAGTACACACAAAACAGCTGCTGATCCCTACTGACTTTGATAGCAGGAAAAAAAATTAATAAAATACTACGGAAGTCAGTGGGGACAAGCAACTATTTGGTTACCCACATTTTTTTAAATCACTTTTATATCAACAGAAGAAAGAACACATTCAGGTTAAAAACAACTTGAGAGTGAGCAAATGATTAAATCATTTTCATGTTTGGGTGAACTATCCCTTTAAATGTTAAGAAAATCCCTAACTGCTCTTGACTGAAGAACTTTAATAGAGTTGCTTTAATAAGAATCAATGTATAATATATACAAATGGTTTCATTTTTTTACTTGTTCAATTTCTTGAACGCTACTGCTAAATACATCCATATGTACCTGAAAAATAAAGCACTGTTTGTTTATTTGTATATTAGGTGTATGTGTAATGTGAATCTTTGTTCTTATCATTATGATAAAATAAATTACAAACGTTGAGAAAAAACGAATCCTGATATGATATATTTTTCCCCATACTGCTGACCCCTAAGATAAACTGACTGAAACCCATTCAAAACACAAATCAGTATTAAAACACACACACAGGCAAATGTTTGTGATGAAGGAAAGAAAAGCATAATGGAAATGTATGGCCATATAAAAACAAGGCTGAAGCTGTTCAACTAACACAGACTCACCTGCCGCGTGGAGGTCTTGATGACGGCCACACTTGCCCTTCCTCTGAGAGTCCAGATCAATATTGGCTCCATCCTCCTCTTGGTCATTAGGATCTACATCTAGCAGCTTCCATTCAAACACATACAGACTTTAAAATCCCATGCACGGACCAAAAATGTCCTTCTGTCCCATTCTGACACCACCAAATAAAATGTCTAAAATAAAGGGGACAAGTATTACCTCTATGACGTTAGAGACGAGGTAGGGCAGAGTCTTGTTCACTTTGATTTTCTCTGTGTTTTCCTTGATCTTGTCTTTCATGGCTTGCAGCTCATGAGTGACACGCAGAACCTCGCTCTTCATGATCTGAAATCATATTCATCATAAAGAGGCGCAGAACTGCAAGACGACACTGAAACCAATCATCAGCACACTAAGCCTGAATCACAGTATCAGGTTTACCTTGATCTCACTGTCCAGAAGACGAGTCCTCTGAACAATCTCCTCAGTGGACATCTTAAGGACTTCTTCGCCGATGCCATCCTATAAAATATAACAGAGTCATGTCTGAATATACGTCTTGTTTTTAAAGTCCTCCAGCCTTTAAACTCATAAAAGGTAAGATACACTATTTATAATGAGTATCAAAACTCAAACAACATCGCTTGTTTAAACTGAATAGGAGCAGCAGGAGACTTCAGTGCACTGATCACCATTAGCTCACACTGCTAACGTTATCCTAGCAAGCCGTAATCGGATGAGGCTAGCTGTCCTAAAGATGCATCGAGATCTTTTACAAATTTTAGACCGAGTTAAGATTTTGAGTTGTCTGTCATTACCTAACATGAATGATCGTATGGGTGAATGAACACACTTATAAAGACTTGAATGAAGCAGTGTGATTTTCACTGTGTCATGCTGTGCTCTTCTATCAGAAAGCCATCAGACCCAGAGCCGGTGCTGAAACATCGTTTAAACACGTCTCTCCTAACACACATCTCTACGCATATGTACAATAATGACCAGTTTTGGCAAATAGTAAAGAACCCTCCCATAAACATATAAAACAGACCTCCACTTCATCCCAAACTGATCTGTCATTCAGCGACGACATCTTGAAGTGTTGACGCTGCTCTTTTCTTCTTCTTCTTCTTCTTCTTGTAGATTTTGTGCGGTTGGTAAACCTGCTCGTGCTGCAACACCGCCACCGATTGGACAGGAGTGTAGTGACAAATATAAGTGAGAAAAACCGACAAACAAACCCTCCGACTACTTAACGGTGATATTTAAATCCTTTAATCTAAAAATGCTGTTTTTAGATATTTTTAATAAAGCACTGTGTGTACATTTTGCGTTATGTTTTCTGCTTCGTATGTGACACAGAATACAAGCAGGTGTTCAATAGTTGTTGTTGTAGTCCTGTTTCATGTTTTCCTAATCTGAATAAAGAATAATTTAAACCAGTTATTATTGTGTTGTTTTCCCTTTAACCCCTGTCTTGCTTATTACGTTTATTTTGCTGGATCTTCAGCTAGCTACTTTGTTTTCTTGGACACAAGAATCTTAGCATTTTTGCCATTCTTTAATTTTGTTTCATAAACAATATTTGGTTATGATGTATACTATGTAGAGTATAAATCTAAGTATATTACCATATTCAATGACTGACCTTCCTCTACCCATTCAAGGGCTAAAAAGATAGAGACTAATTCTGTTGTAAAAACGGAAATATCATTAGATATCCTCTTCTTTAAGGTAACTTTGAATTTTGGGATATGTATAAAATTGTATGACCAGAGTAAGGAGTCTTGGATCCATATGTATATATCCTGAGCACTGAGAAATATGCCTAATTTAAATATAGATTTACAATAAACTGATGAGGGTAAAATTCTCCTTTTTAATTTATTCTTTAGTTGGAAATCAGCTCCAGGCATAAGGAGATGTCAGTAAGAATTCACAATGATTAAGTTTTATACACTTAACAGTGTGCGCAAACTCTGCTCAAATGACTTCAGGAAAGATTTGCTCATTCTGCACACTGAAATTCAGTGAACTGATCCAGTCTACCCATTACTGCTTTTAAAATGTAAGGGGGTGGAGTAAGGGGTCAGGGTGTGTCATGGGGTGCCTGAGCTGGCACTGAAACCCCAACACTACTTTATGGTCATTTAAAAAAAAAAAACCTAGTTACATGCTGCAGGAGACGATCAAAACTGATTTTCTGTACTTTCTGTACCCTATTATCTACTCACAAAAAATGAAGACTCCAAGCATACCAATATTTTACACCATATATTGAGATCACATGACGAACTGAGCACTTTATCAGCCACATTGACCAAAAAAAACTAAAACACCCTGAGTGTATTGCATACATAAAAAGTATATTGTATCATATTACATTTAATTGCTTAGGGTGTTAATATTAACTGCATTAAATATAAGTAAAAATTCAGCTTTACTACTCTAGCTTAGCTTTGGTTGATACTAATAATTTAATAATTTGGATAAAATCATCTGCTAAATTAATAAATGCAAATGTAAAATGTAAATGTACTAATCAATTTAATACAAATGATACAATAAATTGAATTGAATACATAATTGTATCTTTTTGAAACATTTGATATAATTAAATAACCGTCAGATCCCAAGGTTGAAATCTCAAAAAACCTCATAGCAGTTAATAAATCCCTTTTTAATAATTTTTTCTTCTTCCATACTTTCTTGCACTATGCATTATGTAAATAATATAGACGGTATTTGCAGTTTTGGTTAAACAGTATTTAACTGGACAATGACAATAGAACTGAAGATGAACAATGTTACAGCTAGTTTCTAAAATGTTTCTGTATGTTGAGCACCTGTCTGTGTTGTGCAGATGATGGATGAATAAAAGACACAAAGACCAAAGAAAAAACGCATTCCCACATTTATTTGGGTCAAACAGAATGACATTAGAAATAAAAATCTCAAGTGATTTTGACTGGACTAGAGCTCAGATGGATGTGGCTGGAAATCGCCCTCCACAACACACACAGTTCTTCCTCTCACATGGACACACACACAACGCAGTGTACGATTAACGGGAACAGAATTTCTTGTTTGTCAGTCAGTCAGTGCATGAACCAGTAGAAACAACAGCAGGTGTAGAATTACTGTTTTACTGACAAGCAATATGGTCAAGCACAAAAAAACAAAACTGGTGTACAGGCCTGTACTGGACTCAGGCACAGATGGTCAAGAGCGCCCTCGACTGCTCCACTGAAATTATACTGTGGTCTGTTTTACTTGGTGATGTATACAAATCCCTGGGTATTAAAATAAAGCTCTTAATGTTTCACGATTTCAAATCGCATCGTAATGTAGTGAAAACAATGTACTGATACAATTAACTGCAATAATCCTGGAGGCTGATGCGAATGATTATCAAAAAAAAAAGTTTGTCATCTTAAACAAGTGCATACGAAGAATTAGGAGTCCAACTTTGTGGGCCAGCTCAATTATATTATTATAATTTTAGACTATACTGGTAGCTTCCCATTCAAAAAAATCTCTTCTGCTCAATGGCATACATCTTCCCCGCAGGCAACTTCCTGAAGAACAGACTGTTGCCTCTGCTCATGTTGCCCTGAGACACACAACAAGAGAAAAACAATTATATTTTCTGAATTAAAAAAATTATAGTTTCTTAAAAATGGTAACATTCCTAAAGCAGTCATTCTTAATAATGAAGTGTCTTATTTAATAGGTCACAGAAGAAAAACATTAACAGGTTGCTCAAGATGTTCTATCACTCATCCAGTTTAACAGATCAACTCTTTTGGATGACAAGAGAAACATCTTTATCTTAAGCAATAAAAAAGAGAGAGAAAATGGATCCAGTTGACTAGAATAAATGACTTCAGGTTGTTTTAAGCAGTCACGTAGGTAAACTCATTATTACAATGGTGCGCTGCTTTAATTCTATTATGCCTTTAATTCAATTAGCCTATTCAGATTCTAATGAGCGTCACAAGGTCATCAGTGGAAGAACCGACACATTCAAGAAAAGTTAACAAAACACAAATCTCCATTCACAGTAATTCATATCAAGAAAACTGCTCACCTCTCGGCTCAGGTGACCCCAGCAGTGGAGCCAGTTGGGATAAACGGCAGCATAAGGTGGCAGACCTCCAGCCAGCCTGGGTCAGATGAGGAGAAACATTACTTACAATGTATTATCTGTTTACAACAATCCCTCCATTAGTCTTCAATATTGTAAGGACATACAGGTGATGTCATTTTTGGCAAAGGATAATAAGTGAATAAATTAACTATAGTCACAGAACTTGATCATTTGAAAGGGGTTAAACAGGATTACAAGCTTCTCATGAAGTTCTCTGACTACTGACTCACTATTCATGTACAGTAAAATCTCCTTTAATGCCATTCACAAATGCTTCCAATAGAGATTCACAACATCCCTTACCCACAGTTATTAACAGCCATCAGGTTGGACACCAATACAAATGGATACGTCAGCATACTTGCAAAAAACTAAGAAAAAGTAAAAAAGAGAGAAGTACAAAGGTAAAATATGTTAGAATGAAAGCAATAGCACAACCTAGTCAAACAAAACAATATAATTCTATATTGTTAAATTTGACACTTTTCTTTTTTTATTCCTAAAAATATTAGTATTATTTTTAAATACAATTTAGAGGTGTAGGAGGAACCATCTGAGAAGTCCCAATCTCATCAGCTTCTCCTCAGAAAACAACACGGCTTTTTAAGATTAAGTATATACATTTATTTTTAATATTATTTTAAAGCATAAGAGCTAGAAACATCAGTCAATAAAGCTTTTTTATCATAGAAGATTAATAATTGGAACTGAAATGTGGCAACCATGTTTTAATGAAAATGTATAAATGCATATTCGTTACTTTAAACAGAAATTATGGGCTGGTGGTGGTGCTTGAGACATTATTCGTCATTTAATGTTTCTGTATAAAAAAAAAATTTAAATAAATAAAAAAAAAAAAAAAAACTTACCCCGGTAACAGCTTGAGAGCAGTTTTTGATCTCTCCTGTATGACTCGTCTGAAACAGGCACAACAGAATTATCACCTACCCAAATAACATGCAATTATGATTGATACTTGTGTACAATTGTTGTACCCAAGTATGCAATGTACAGTATGCAACGATGAATCGGTAAATACTGAAAGATTACAAGTATCTTGCATACATAAAATTAAATTTTGTACAAATCTAGGGTCAAGACATTTTGTTGTTTGTACACAAGTTTGTGTGTGTTTGTTTACATACCGAGTCGTCTATAGCGTAAGTGTTTATGAAGTGAGCAAGCATGTTGCAGATCCACAGGGAAAGAACGTCACCCAGAAGACGAGGAATGAGGCCACTGTGGGTTGGCAAACACATAAATGCTTAAGTTAAAAACTCAAAGAGTTGGAAAACGACCTGAAAGCACTCATGAACATCTTTCATGTCAAGCCTACTCAATGTTGTGCTTTTTTTATATTTATTTATAAATTAAAATGACAAGTAGATTAATAAGCTTGACAATTTTTTTCACATTCAAGCATTTTTAAAATGGAGCCATACATTAAAAGCAGTACAACTAAAAAAAAAAAAAAAAGTAAGTGTAATCTTGCACTTACGCGAAAAAACCCAGGATTCCATCTTCTCTGTAGATGGTAAGTATGGAGTCAAAGACACCACTGGAAAGAACAAAGTAAATGATTACATGTGTGATACAGAAAAGAGAACTGTCCCTGTAAAGAAAACAACTGACCTGTATTTGGCTTCTCTACCAATAAACTGGACCATGCATCTGAGAGTGATCACTGCGATTGGAAAAAAAGACAACAGGTGACATTCACAGACTGAGAGGAACGTGAGATTCAAATCACAAAATCTGTTATTTATTGTATTAACTGTATTTACCATGAAAAGGGTGTGTGACAATTGTAGCACATGAGCGTGCAATCATCTCTTTAGTGGTCTGAGAAGACAATGGGGTGGGGGCATCAAAAAAACACACAAAACATTTTCACATCTCAGAAAACAAACATGAGATGCATGGTGCAAACATGAAAGTATATATAGACTGCAATGCAAACTGGGCTGAAGATACGTCAAATTCAGGGAACAATATTAATGCAGTAAATGTACAGTTCTCTCTCCACCTTCAATACCACGACTTAGGTGCCCTTGAGCAAGGCATCGAACCCCCAAACTGCTCCCCGGGCGCCGCAGCATAAATGGCTGCCCACTGCTCCGGGTGTGTGTTCACAGTGTGTGTGTGTTCAGTGCTCTGCGTGTGTGCGCTTAGGATGGGTTAAATGCAGAGCACAAATTCTGAGTATGGGTCACCAATCACCATAATTGGCTGAATGTCACGTCACTTTCACTTTCACTATACAAGGTGGTATGAAAGCTACTAGTTCAAAATTCTGCTTTAAATCTCTTACCTCATTTACTACATGTTCCAGAGAACCCTCCTCTGCTTTCTGACTGCTTCCCAATATCTGAAAAGGTGAAGAGATGAGATACGTGCTCTCATATTATATCACACACAAATGTGCAACTAACTGCAGCAATGCCAGCTAAAATAAAAATAATGGAAAAATAAATGGATTAAAGCACTAAAATAATAGCTACAAAAAACATGTTCCTACCTCAATTTTTTCATCCTGGCATTTCTGTGGGTTATAGCAAAAGTTAGAGACATTTTAAATAACTTTGCCCACCTAAATAAACACAAAAGTTGCATTGCAACAGTCTGAAGTCTGAACAGTACAACATACAGCCAGCAACACCCTAACACAAGTCTCGCGGCTAAAGAAACCTATCTAAAGGCTGGAAATCTTTACATGGAATCATGCACTTTACTGATTTTGCAAATGGTTATAGAGGAAAAGCTGGACATTATAGACCAAACAACCAAGTATAACACACTACCAGACTTCAGAACTCATTTTGTTATTGAAGTCTGGTAGTCAATTTATTGTCAATTCTTCCACATGTACAGTACATACATACAGAGAATTGAAACTGCGTTACTCTCAGACCCATGGCGCATAAAGATAACACTAACAGTAGAGCCTAAAAATCTAGATCAAATATAAAACAACTATACAAATAAGGTCATGATAAAAAAAAAAAAGGTTAAATTAAAGCTGCAAGCAGCGATGAGCGGGCCCTCGCACCCGGGCTCACCGGCAGTAAGTGGCTTTAGTAGATATGTGAACGGTGAGAAATATGCATTTAAACTCAGAAATATAAGTGGAATATGTCAAAGTTTATTCCATATATCTGCCAATTTTCCTGTTGTAAGCAGGTGGCGCTGTCATTATAATGGAATATTGGCCTTCAGATGTGTTCAGGCCAGGACTCTTATCGAACATGTGAAGTTTAGGGAAGATTGAACATTTAATGCCTGAGTTACAACAACTTCTCTTCCGATGGCGAGACATAAAATTTTGTCATGGCGCCATGGACACACCCTTTAACAAAATCTCAAGATCTCCACAATTTAACATTGCAAAGAACTTTAGATTAGACTGACCAAAATAAAATTTGGATGTCATAAAATTTCTTGGAGTAGTTATTTGCAGTGTAAAACATTGACACTTCCTGCTGCCAGCAGGTGGCGCTATGACTATGACTGAATATGGGCATGTAGATCTGTTAAGGGCAGAAGTCTTATCTAACATGTGAAGTTTGAGGCAGATTGGACATTGTATGTCTGAGTTACAGCAGCTTCCTTTTTCATGGCGAAACATCGAAATTTGTCAGGCCGCCATGGACACGCCCTTTAACGAAACCTCAAGATCTTCGCAATTAAACATCGCAAAGGGCTTAAGATTACACTGACCAAGTTTGGTGTTTATCTGAATAAATCTCTAGGAGGAGTTCGTTAAAGTACAACCCCTGAAAATGGCAAAAACTATGCCAATTTTGCAGAGAAAATTCTAAATAACCGACTTCCTGTTGGGATTCGGATTTCGTACCAAGAGACTTTTTTGTAGGTATTGGTGTGTTACATGTGTGTACCGATTTTTGTACATGTACGTGAAACATAGCTCGAGGCGCACTCCATTGAAAGTGCATATGCACTCCGTTGAAAGTGTATAGGTGGCGCTATCGCGCCATTTTGCCACACCCAATGGAATATTTGCCTTCATGTCTGTTCAGGCCAGGACCCTTATCACACATTTAAAGTTTGGGGAAGATCGGACATTTTATGCCTGAGTTATAACATATTTTATTCCCATGGCGAGACATCGAATTTCGTCGCGGCGCCATGGACACACCTTTTAACAAAAACTCAAGATCTGCACAACTAAACATCACACAGGTCTTTAGATTAGACTGACCACAAAAAAGACATTGATGTCATAACATTTCTAGGAGTAGTTTGTCGCAGTGTAAAATATTTAACTTCCTGTTGCCAATAGGTGGCGCTATGACTATAACTGAATATTGGCATGTAGATCTGTTCAGGTCAAGAGTCTTATCCAACATTTGAAGTTTGGGGCAGATTGGACATTGTATGTCTGAGTTACAGCAACTTCCTTTTTCATGGCGAAACATCGAAATTTGTCAGGCCGCCATGGACCCGCCCTTTAACGAAACCTCAAGTCCTTCGCAATTTATTATTGCAAAGGGCTTTAAATTACACTGACCAAGTTTGGTATTGATCTGAATAAATCTCTAGGAGGAGTTCGTTAAAGTACAACCCCTGAAAATGGCAAAAACAACAGCAATTTTGAAGGGAAAATTCAAAATAACCGACTTCCTGTTGGGATCCGGATTTCGTACCAAGAGACTTTTTTGTAGGTATTGGAGTGTTACATGTGTGTACCAATTTTTGTACATGTACGTGAAACATAGCTCGAGGCGCACTCCGTTGAAAGTGTATAGGTGGCGCTATAGAGCCATTCTGCCACACCCGGTGGAATATTGGCCTGAAGATCTGTTCAAGCCAGGACTCTTATCACACATGTGAAGTTTGGGGAAGATCGGACATCTTATGCCTGAGTTATAACATCTTTTATTCGCATGGCGAGACATCGAACTTCGTCGCGGCGCCATGAACAAGCCTTTTAACAAAAACTCAAGATCTTCACAACTGAACATCGCACAGGCCTTTAGATTAGACTGACCACAAAAAAGACATTGATGTCATAAAATTTCTAGGAGTAGTTCGTCGCAGCGTAAAATATGTCACTTCCTGTTGCCAATAGGTGGCGCTATGACTATAACTGAATATGGGCATGTCAATCGGTTCAGGTTCGGAGTCTCATCAAACATGTGAAGTTTGGGGCAGATTGTTCATTGTATGTGTGAGTTATAGCAACTTCATTTTTCATGGCGAATCATCGAAATTCGCCAGGCCGCCACGGACACGCCCTTCAACGAAAAGTCAGGATCTTCGCAATTTAACATCGCAAAGGCCTTTAGATTAGGCATACCAAATTTGGTGTTGATTTGAAGAACTCTCTAGGAGGAGTTCGTTAAAATACAACACATGGAAATGACCAAAATTACACAAAATATGCTCATAATATTAAAAATAACCGACTTCCTGTTGGGTTTAGAATTTCGCTCCAAGAGTCTTTTTTGTAGGTATTGGTGTGTTACATATGTGTGCCAATTTTCGTGCATGTACGTGAAACATAGCTGGAAGGCTGTTGATTTTCTTGGTATAGGTGGCGCTGTCGAGCCATTTTGCCACACCCTCTTCTGAATCCTATATCAGACGAAAATTTTCACCAGGTTTGACGAGTGTGCAAAGTTTCATGACTTTTTGAGCATGTTAAAGCCCTCAAAAATGCGATTCATTCGGGAGAAGAAGAAGAAGAAGAAGAAGAAGAATAATAATTAAAGCTGCAAGCAGCGATGAACGGGCCCTCGCACCCGGGCTCACCGCCATCGTGTGGCTTTAGTAAAAAGGTGAACGTTGAAAAATATGCATTTAAACTCATAAATATAAGTGCAATATATCAAAGTTTATTCCATATGTGTGCCAATCTTCCTGTCGCCAGCAGGTGGCGCTATCGTTATAATGGAATATTGGCCTTCAGATGTGTTCAAGCCAGGACCCTTATCACACATGTGAAGTTTGGGCAAGATCGGACATTTTATGCCTGAGTTATAACATCTTTTATTCCCATGGCGAGACATCGAACTTCGTCATGGCGACATGGACATGCCTTTTAACAAAAATTCAAGATCTTCACATCTAAACATCACACAGGTCTTTAGATTAGACTGACCACAAAAAAGACATTGATGTCATAAAATTTCTAGGAGAAGTTTGTCACAGTGTAAAATATGTCACTTCCAGTTGCCAATAGGTGGCGCTATGACTATAACTGAATATTGGCATGTAGATCTGTTCAGGTGAAGAGTCTTAACAAAAATGTGAAGTTTGGGGCGGATTGGACATTGTATGTGTGAGTTATAGCACCATCATTTTTCATGGCGAATCATCGAAATTTGTCAGGCCGCCATGGACACGCCCTTTAACGAAACCTCAATTCCTTCGCAATTTAAAATGGCAAAGGGCTTTAGATTACACTGACCAAGTTTGGTGTTGATCTGAATAAATCTCTAGGAGGAGTTCGTTAAAATACAACCCCTGAAAATGACAAAAACAACACCAATTTTGCAGGGAAAATTAAAAATAACCGACTTCCTGTTGGGATTCGGATTTCGTACCAAGAGACTTTTTTGTAGCTATTGGTGTGTTACATATGTTTACCGATTTTCGTACATGTATATGACATGTAGCTCGAGGCGCACTCCATTGAAAATGTGTAGGTGGCGCTATCGAGCCATTTTGCCACACCTGATGGAATTTGGCCTTCAGATGTGTTCAGGCCAGGACTCTTATCAAACATTTGAAGTTTGGGCAAGATCCGATATTTTATGACTGAGTTACAGCAACTTCTACTCCCATGGCGAGACATCGAACTTTGACATGGCGCCATGGACACGCCCTTTAACGAAAACTCAAGATCTTCTCAATTTAACATCGTACAGGCCTTTAGATTAGACTGACGACAAAAAAGACATTGATGTCAAAAATTTCTAGGAGTAGTTTGTCGCAGCGTAAAATATGTCACTTCCTGTTGCCAATAGGTGGCGCTATGACTATAACTGAATATGGTCGTGTCAAACTGTTCAGGACAGGAGTCTCATCCAACATGTGAAGTTTGGGGCAGATTGGTCATTGTATGTCTGAGTTATAGCAACTTCCTGTTTCATGGCGAATCATCGAAATTCGCCAGGCCGCCACACACAGGCCCTTCAACGAAAACTCAAAAGCTTCGCAATTTAACATCGCAAAGGCCTTTACATTAGGCATACCAAATTTGGTGTTGATCTGAATTAATCTCTAGGAGGAGTTCGTTAAAATACAACGCATGGAAATGACAAAAATGACACAAAATTTGCTCATAATATTAGAAATAACCGACTTCCTGTTGGGTTTCGGATTTTGCTCCAAGAGACTTTTTTGTAGGTATTGGAGAGTTACATGTGTATACCGATTTTCATACATGTACATGAAACGTAGCTCGAGGCGCACACCGTTGAACGTGTATAGGTGGCGCTGTTGAGCCATTTTGGCACACCCACTTCTGAAACCCATATCAGACGTAAATTTTCGCCAGTTCTGAGGTGTGTGCAAAGTTTCATGACTTTTCGAGCATGTTTAGGCCCTCAAAAATGCGATTCATCTTAGAGAAGAAGAATAATAATAATAAATATAGCTGCAAGCAGCGATGTCGGGCTCAAGCCATCAGTGCAACGCCACCCCGGTGGCATCAGGATAACTGTGCCCAGCGGGCATAAGCATTTACAGTAACCCTCTGACAATCAAGTTTTAAGGGATGCGGCAGTTAAAAGGTTAATCCGACCAATCTAGACTTTGAAATCACATACACAGACAATATATATAACTTTATTAACACTTTATTTTAATATTTATAAAAAATGTATAAGCTGTGCATTGTAGCTGACACCTATATGAACACATTACAATTGTTTTATGACTGCAAGTCTTTCTTCTCAAATGCTATTGAGCTTCAAATTTGCATTTGAGCCCATGTGAAAAAGTAGCATAATTTACATATGACTTACAGTTTGTTGTAATAAATATCAAACATTCAATTTAATTGTGCATTATAGCTGTCACCTAGATGAACAATTACAGTTGTTTTTATGACTGTAAGTCATTCTCTTCAAATGCTACTGACGTTAGAAAAAGTGTATAACAATATCACATGTAACTTTAGAGACCGGCCCTAAATTTGAGACTCTAGAAAGTCCAATGTCAAGACAACTTTATGCCTGTTTTATTTTCTTTAGTTTTCTTTTCTCTGTGCCGGATTGCTGATGTCCTATACCCAGGCATAGATGTCCATCCATCAATTACGAACATTCAGCCGCAAACATGAGGTGTGAGCGGTCGCGAGCGCGGATGGGAGAATGGCGCATGTTTTTTTTGTTTTTTTTTGAGCAACTGGGATGGTGCCCCCTCTGGGAGTTGGTGCCCTACGAAGACTGCATACTATGCATATAGGGAGCGGCGGTACAATCTCGAAGATATATTCCTCAAACCATCTTACAAGAGGAGGTGATGCTAATCCTTCATTCCTGCATAAAAGCTGTTCAAGTGTACAGTTTCCTTTTATTGCATCTTGAAATAAATATTTCTGAATTCTGAATCAAACTGGGTTGTGTTTATTTATTTATTTTATAAGACAACTGAGACTTTAATCTCCTTTGTAATATATGTGCTTTTGAACCAAGAACAATTTATTTATAGATGTATTACTGCTTAATAATGACTATTATTAAGGGAAAAGGCTTTATAATCATGAACTATTTACTAATGCTTTGCTAATGAGTGCAATTATTATAAAGTGTTACCATTGCATATACTAATGTTAACAAATTAGACATTATTTTACAGTGTTACCAAATCCTTAAATAATGTATTAGTGTTTTGTAATGATTTTAATGACCTATAAGCATTTGTGAAATAGTTTTACTTGCATTGCAGCTTTATCTGTCAGTTGAAGAGTTTTACTGTTACATCCATGAGATTAATAAATGTCATGTCATGTCACAGGTTGTCATAGGTCAGTATCAAATGAGTTTGAAATTATTATTTGCAGCACAAATTAGGGTTCTTAGGATGTTTTTAAATCCCTAAAACTGTCAGAAAAGGATAAGGCCTAAGAGATTTCTTAACCTGTAATGAAAGGAAAAAACACCACCATTAGCAACAACAAAAACAATAACAATTTAAAATACAGATTTTTTTTTTCTGATTATTAAAGGGATGATTAGGTCTCTCTCTCTCTCTCTCTGCCAGACAGCCCCTCCCTACAGTCCACACACACTGTCACAGTCACCAACCCCCTCACACTCCCCCTCCCTCTCCCCCTCCCTTCCCTCACACAGACAGGGTGGCCAGAGTGAGATCATGTCAGTTGAGAAGTCTGACAGTTTTTAAATTTTCTTTTATCCATACAGTGTTGTAAAGTCGTGAAACTATGCATATTTCCTCAGAATGATTTGATCTTTGTATGAAAAAATGCTTTGAAGTGTTTGGAAGCTGCAATTTAAACATACAAGACAATTAATGTTTCCCTTTTTACTGTCATTTCAAAAATTCACCACGACAAAACCGTTCAAGCTAACCAAAATCCGTTCGCAATTTAAGTTCCTCAATGGTTTTTCTTCATGTAGACAAAGTTTGGTGTGTATAGTGTACTTCCCCTGTGAGGAGTATGCATTAATTCACAACTGTAAAATCTCAAAAAATACACATTCAAATCAAAATAGCCGACTTCCTGTTGATCGTAGCTCATGACTGTGAATTAGAAAGTTGTCCGTCTTGATTAGAACAATTTATGTACCAAGTTTGGTGTCTGTAGCTAAAACTAACCCCCCCACTTTTGACAAAAGGTGGCGCTATAGCGTGCCTCCTTCACGCCCTTTTAAAAGCTTTTGCCATTGTCTAGCTATCACTAATACTGATATGTGTTTTGAGTTTCATGTAAATCTGAGGTTGTTGTCTGCCTCAAACTCACCATAACAGAACATTCAAGTTTGACACGTTGCCATGGCAACGCCATATTAGATATCAATATCCCCACAACAGATTTACATCGGCCGTGTTTTGTCATTATTCTGATGAAGTTTTAAGTAAATCGAGTAAAAATAAGATGCTGAATTCAAAACATTTTGAAAATGACTCACTTCCTGGTGCCAGTTGGTGGCGCTATAACGTTGACTCTTAATAGTCACATATATACGATCGGTATCATACAACGAACAAACCCATGAAGTTTTGATCAAATTCAGGAAATGTATGTGGATGTTATTAGACATTTTCCTGTTTCTCATTTCTCGCCATAATTTCAACGCCTCACCACGGGCAAACCGTTCGAGATATCAAAAATCCCCTCGCAATTTTTCATCCTCAATGTCTTGAGATCATGTTCACCGAGTTTCGTGGCGAACGGGTTGAAAACCTCAGAGGAGTATTTCAAATTCCAGAGCATGCTTTTTTTAAACAGCCCTGAATAGCTGACTTCCTGTTGGGCGGAGCCTAGGACATAAAGTGTGAAAGTTGTTCGGCTCAATGAGATCTATAAGTGTACCGAGTTTCATATAAATACATGCAAGTGTGTGTGAGCTATGGTTCAAGATTTCTGACTGTGTTCCAGGGGGCGCTGTAGAGCCCCTGTGCCACGCCCGGGTCCAAGCCTCTGCGGCGTCCTGATGGCCGCAGATTCCAATGTGTGTGCCAATTTTCAAGAGTTTTTTGAGCATGTTAAGGCCCCCAAAAACCCCCGGAAGGTTTAATAAAAAAAAAAAAAATAATAATAAGAATAATCCTTAGAAGAACAATAGGGCTCTTCGCCCCTTCGGGCTTGAGCCCTAATTAAAGCTGCAAGCAGCGATGAACGGGCCCTCGCACCCGGGCTCACCGGCAGCGAGTGGCTTTAGTTAATAGGTGAACGGTGAGAAATATGCATTTAAACTCATAAATATAAGTAGAATATATCAATGTTTATTCCATATATGTGCCAATCTTCCTGTTGCCAGCAGGTGGCGCTATCATTATAGTGGAATATTGGCCTTCAGATGTGTTCAGGGCATGACTTTTGTCGAACATGTGAGGTTTGGGGAGGATTGGACATTTTATGCCTGAGTAACAACAACATCCTATTTCATGGCGAAACATCGAAATTTGTCAGGCCGCCATGGACGCGCCCTTTAACGAAACCTCAAGATCTTCGCAATTTAAGATCGCAAAAGGCTTTAGATTACACTGACCAAGTTTGGTGTTGATCTGAATAAATCTCTAGGAGGAGTTCGTTAAAGTCCAACCCCTGAAAATGGCCAAAACAACACTAATTTTGCAGGGAAAGTTCTAAATAACTGACTTCCTGTTGAGATTCGGATTTCGTACCAAGAGACTTTTTCGTAGATATTGGTGTGTTACATGTGTGTACCGATTTTTGTACATGTACGTGAAACATAGCTCGAGGCGCACTCCGTTTAAAGTGTATACGCACTCCGTTGAAAGTGTATAGGTGGCGCTATCGAGCCATTTTGCCACACTCGATGGAATATTGGCCTTCAGATCTGTTTAGGCTAGGACCCTTATCACACAAGTGAAGTTTGGGCAAGATCGGACATTTTATGCCTGAGTTATAACATCTTTTATTCCCATGGCGAGACATCGAACTTCATCACGGCGCCATGGACACACCTTTTAACAAAAACTCAAGATCTTCACAACTAAACATCACACAGGTCTTTAGATTAGACTGACCACAAAAAAGACATTGATGTCATAAAATTTCTAGGAGTAGTTTGTCGCAGTGTAAAATATGTAACTTCCTGTTGCCAATAGGTGGCGCTATGACTATAACTGAATATTGGCATGTAGATCTGTTCAGGTCAAGAGTTTTATCCAACATGTGAAGTTTGGGGCAGATTGGACATTGTATGTCTGAGTTACAGCAACTTCCATTTTCATGGCGAAACATCGAAATTTGTCAGGCCGCCATGGACCCGCCCTTTAACGAAACCTCAAGTCCTTCGCAATTTATTATCGCAAAGGGCTTTAGATTACACTGACCAAGTTTGGTGTTGATCTGAATAAATCTCTAGGAGGAGTTTGTTAAAGTACAACCCCTGAAAATGGCAAAAACAACACCAATTTTGAAGGTAAAATTCAAAATAACCGACTTCCTGTTGGGATCCGGATTTCGTACCAAGAGACTTTTTTGTAGGTATTGGAGTGTTACATGTGTGTACCAATTTTTGTACATGTACGTGAAACATAGCTCGAGGCCCACTCCGTTGAAAGTGTATAGGTGGCGCTATAGAGCCATTCTGCCACACCCGGTGGAATATTGGCCTGCAGATCTGTTCAGGCCAGCACTCTTATCACACATGTGAAGTTTGGGGAAGATCGGACATTTTATGCCTGAGTTATAACATCTTTTATTCCCATGGCGAGACATCGAACTTCGTCGCGGCACCATGAACAAGCCTTTTAACGAAAACTCAAGATCTTCACAACTGAACATCGCACAGGCCTTTAGATTAGACTGACCACAAAAAAGACATTGATGTCATAAAATTTCTAGGAGTAGTTCGTCGCAGCGTAAAATATGTCACTTCCTGTTGCCAATAGGTGGCGCTATGACTATAACTGAATATGGGCATGTCAATCTGTTCAGCTTCGGAGTCTCATCAAACATGTGAAGTTTGGGGCAGATTGGTCATTGTATGTGTGAGTTATAGCAACTTCATTTTTCATGGCGAATCATCGAAATTCGCCAGGCCGCCACGGACACGCCCTTCAACAAAAAGTCAGGATCTTCACAATTTAACATCGCAAAGGCCTTTAGATTAGGCATACCAAATTTGGTGTTGATTTGAAGAACTCTCTAGGAGGAGTTCGTTAAAATACAACACATGGAAATGACCAAAATTACACAAAATATGCTCATAATATTAAAAATAACCGACTTCCTGTTGGGTTTAGAATTTCGCTCCAAGAGTCTTTTTTGTAGGTATTGGTGTGTTACATATGTGTGCCAATTTTCGTGCATGTACGTGAAACATAGCTGGAAGGCTGTTGATTTTTCTTGGTATAGGTGGCGCTGTCGAGCCATTTTGCCACACCCTCTTCTGAATCCTATATCAGACGAAAATTTTCACCAGGTTTGACGAGTGTGCAAACTTTCATGACTTTTTGAGCATGTTAAAGCCCTCAAAAATGCGATTCATTCGGGAGAAGAAGAAGAAGAAGAAGAAGAATAATAATAATAAAAAACAAAGCAGATACAAGAGGGTCCTCGCACCTCGGTGCTCGGGCCCTAATAATAATAATAATAATAATAAACAAAGCAGATACAAGAGGGTCCTCACACCATCGGTGCTCGGGCCCTAATAATAATAATAATAATAAACGGAGCAATTCCAAGAGGGTCCTCACACCATCGGTGCTCGGGCCCTAATTAAAGCTGCAAGCAGCGATGAACGGGCCCTCGCACCCGGGCTCACCGGCAGTGAGTGGCCTTAGTAAATTGGTGAACGGTGAGAAATATGCATTCAAACTCATAAATATAAGTGGAAAATATCAACATTTATTCCACATGTGCCAATCTTCCTGGTGCCAGCAGGTGGTGCTATCATTATAATGGAATATGGCCCTTCAAATGTGTTCCGGGCAGGACTCCCATCGAACATGTGAAGTTTGGGGAAGATCGAACAAATTATGCCTGAGTTACAACAACTTCTCTTGCTGTGGCGAGACATCAAAATTTGTCATGGCGCCATGGACACGCCCTTTAACAAAAACTCAAGATCTCCACAAGTTAAAATTGCACAGGCCTTTAGATTAGACTGAATACAAAAAATACTTTAATCTCAAAAAAATTCTAGGAGTAGTTTGTCGCAGCCTAAAACATGTCACTTCCTGTTGCCAGCAGGTGGCGCTATGACTATCACTGAAAATGGGCATGTAGATCTGTTAAGGGCAGAAGTCTTATCTAACATGTGAAGTTTGGGGCAGATTGGACATTGTATGTCTGAGTTACAGCAACTTCCTTTTTCATGGCGAAACATCGAAATTTGGCAGGCCACCATGGACACGCCCTTTAACGAAACCTCAAGATCTTCGCAATTTAACATCACAAAGGCCTTTAGATTACACTGACCAAGTTTGGTGTTGATCTGAATAAATCTCTAGGAGGAGTTCGTTAAAGTACAACCCCTGAAAATGGCAAAAACAACGCCAATTTTGCAGAGAAAATTCTAAATAACCGACTTCCTGTTGGGATTCGGATTTCGTACCAAGATACTTTTTTGTAGGTATTGGTGTGTTACATGTGTGTACCGATTTTTGTACATGTACGTGAAACATAGCTCGAGGCACACTCCGTTGAAAGTGTATAGGTGGCGCTATAGAGCCATTTTGCCATACCCGATGGAATATTGGCCTTCAGATGTGTTCAGGCCAGGACTCTTATCACACATGTGAAGTTTGGGGAAGATTGGACATTTTATGCCTGAGTTATAACATCTTTTATTCCCATGGCGAGACATCGAACTTTGCCATGGCGCCGTGGACACGCCTTTTAACGAAAACTCAAGATCTTCACAACTGAACATCGCACAGGCCTTTAGATTAGACAGACCACAAAAAAGACATTGATGTCAAAAAATTTCTAGGAGTAGTTCATCAAAGCGTAAAATATGTCACTTCCTGTTGCCAATAGGTGGCGCTATGACTATAACTGAATATGGGCATGTCAATCTGTTCAGGTTTGGAGTCACATCAAACATGTGAAGTTTGGGGCTGATTGGACATTGTATGTCTGAGTTATAGCTACTTCATTTTTCATGGCGAATCATCAAAATTCGCCAGGCCGCCACGGACACGCCCTTCAACGAAAACTCAAGATCTTCGCAATTTAACATCTCAATGGCCTTTAGATTAGGCATACCAAATTTGGTGTTGATCTGAATTAATCTCTAGGAGGAGTTCGTTAAAATACAATGCATGGAAATGGCAAAAAATGACAAAAAATTTGCTCATAATATTAAAAATAACCAACTTCCTGTTGGGTTTAGAATTTTGCTCCAAGAGTCTTTTTTGTAGGTCTTGGTGTCTTACATGTGTTTACCGATTTTCAGACATGTGCGTGAAACGTAGCTCGAGGCGCACACCGCTGAACATGTATAGGTGGCGCTGTCGAGCCATTTTGCCACGCCCACTTCTGAAACCCATATCAGACGTAAATTTTCACCAGTTCGGAGGTGTGTGCAAATTTTCCTGACTTTTTGAGTATGTTTAGGCCTTCAAAAACGCGATTCATTGGGGAGAAGAAAAATAATAATAATAATAATAAACAGAGCAGATACAATAGGGTCCTCACACCTTCGGTGCTCGGGCCCTAATAATAATAATAATTAAAGCTGCAAGCAGCGATGAACGGGCCCTCGCACCCGGGCTCACCGCATCGTGTTGCTTTAGTAAAAAGGTGAATGTTGAGAAATATGCATTTAATGTCCTAAATATAAGTGGAATATATCAAAGTATATCCCATATATGTGCCAATCTTACCGTTGCCAGCAGGTGGGCGCTATCATTATAATGGAATATTGGCCTTCAGATGTGTTCAGGCCAGGACTCTTATCGAACATGTGAAGTTTGGGGAAGATTGAACATTTTATGCTTGAGTTACAACAATTCTCTTGCTGTGGCAAGACATCAAATTTTGTCATGGCGCCATGGAAACGCCCTTTAACAAAAACTCAGGATCTCCAAAAGTTAACATTGCACAGGCCTTTAGATTAGACTGACCACAAAATATATGTTAATCTCAAAAAAATTATAGGAGTAGTTTGTTGCAGCGTAAACATGTCACTTCCTGTTGCCAATAGGTGGCGCTATGACTATAACTGAATGTGGGCATGTAGATCTGTTAAGGGCAAAAGTTTTATCTAACATGTGAAGTTTGGGGCAGATTGGACATTGTATGTCTGAGTTACAGCAACTTCCTTTTTCATGGCGAAACATCGAAATTTGTCAGGCCACCATGGACACGCCCTTTAACGAAATCTAAAGATCTTCGCAATTTAACATCGCAAAGGGCTTAAGATTACACTGACCAGGTTTGGTGTTGATCTGAATAAATCTCTAGGAGGAGTTCGTTAAAGTAAACCCCTGAAAATGGCAAAAACAACGCCAATTTTTGCAGAGAAAATTCTAAATAACCGACTTCCTGTTGGGATTCGGATTTCGTACCAAGATACTTTTTTGTAGGTATTGGTGTGTTACATGTGTATACCGATTTTTGTACATGTACGTGAAACATAGCTCGAGGCGCACTCTGTTTGAAAGTGTATAGGTGGCGCTAATCGACCATTTTGCCACACCTGATGGAATTTTGGCCTTCAGATGTGTTCAGGCCAGGAGTCTTATCACACATGTGAAGGTGGGGAAGATCGGACATTTTCATG